>NC_047117.1:62790846-63090846 GCF_902500255.1 Thalassophryne amazonica
CCATACGTGTTGCTGGGTGCAAACGCACCCACATCTAACTGTTTTTGTTCCTCGCCAGCAGTACCAGATCCGACAAGCGGAGCAGTGGCCACCTGGGAGTTCGGGACTTGGCGGCTCCAGTATTCCCGGGGTTCGGTGGCGGAGGAAATCGTGTGGTTCCGGTTCTGCTTTGGACAGACGTCCCTTATCTTCGAGCCTGCCCACGTGACACATTTTGTGATTTGACTTCATTGTCTACTATTGTAATTTGCCGTGTTTGTTGTGCTTATTCACAACAGTAAAGTGTTATTTGACTTCCTCCATTGTCCGTTCATTTGCGCCCCCTGTTGTGGGTCCGTGTTCCTACACTTTCACAACAAAATATATATATATATATATATAGATATATATATATATATATCTATATATATAGATATATTATATATATATATATATATATATATATATATATAAAATATAGCCATATAATAAGAGAATTATTAACCTCACTTGCTCAGTTAAGAATCCTTTAGTGCTGTATGATTTATAGGTAAATTTAAATGCTTTTTTTTTATTTAAACCAATGAATCTGGTCCATTATAAAATATGCAATAATGTTGTGTGTCTATACAGTAATTGTTATGTTTACCTAAAGACAATAGCCATTTTGGACACCATCTTGATTTGTCCCCTGTTCCTCATTTGATGTGTTTGGACTGTTTCTATTAAATGTTGCATTTTTATAATTCATCTGTAACCCCTTATGTCACATACATTTTGATATTGTATAATTCTTTATAAACAACATCATTATCATTGCCATATTGATCTTCAGTTGGACCGTCATGTAGATGTAGGATCATATCAAAAGCATTTAGTTGAATTGCTGGTGTCCTAAAATGGTTTTATGTGCATTTTTACAACTCTGTGAAACAAATTTTTATTTTTTATTTTTTTACTAGATCTTGTGTAGAGTTGGGTATCGAGAACTGGTTCTTTTCAAGAATAGTTAAGAAATGATTCCTTTTTGCTTAATGATTCTCTTATCGGTACTTTAGAGCGGCTGTTGCATTGAGGGTGTTTAATGGGGAAATTATCATTTCTTTACATTGATTGCAGACCCTGCAGTGGGTCTGCAATCAACCTGCTTCTGCGGCGGCTCTGCTTGAGGCTTGAAGCTACGAAGCAGTGCTCCGACCCGCTGCTTCGTTGGTTCTCTGCATCCTTGCTTTTCAGAAGCGGCAAGTCTGCTTCATAACCCCTCTCAAAGCTATTTAAAGATGTCAGTCGTGAGTCACTTTTCTGCGGATTAAAGTCACTAACTGGGACTCTTGTCTTGTTGAAGACAAGAAATGAGAATAATCCTCCTTTCCGTTTGCACAGCTCCAAACACTGTGCTGCTCTCTGCTGAGTCAAATTCAAATCCTGTCAGAGTTAGTAACTTCAAAGCAAATCTCTGTTTTAAATCAAATGACACCTCTTTCCAAACGTTGTACTACAGACAAGAAACTACAACAGACTACACATGTTTTCCTCCCAAAATGAGACGTCCTGTGTTCTTTATGAATTACATTGATCCTGACGTGCAGCACAGCTCAGCTCAGAGGCTATGTATGGAGTTACATTTCTGTTATTAATGTCTGAAAGGAAATGCTTTTGACAAAAGCTACAGATTTTGTTTATTTCTGTTTATGTCCAGAGATCAAGGATCCACCATGCACAGATTTGATTTGTCCAGAGATCAAGGATCCAGTGACCAATTTCACATTTATTTACTTTAAGACTCAATAAAATGGTGTTGCCATAGCAAAGCTGTAAAGCCTACTTTTTTAGTACACAGAAAATTCACAGAAGGTATTGATAAGGGAATCGATAAGGAATCGGATCAGTAAGCGGAATAGATAATGGCGTAGATATCAATAAAATCTTCTCAATACCCATCCCTAATCTTGTGCCAACTGATCTCATTAAATTTGTCATGTTTCAAAATGGTTATGTCTGAATGGTTATGTCACAAAATGCACAATACTGCTGAGATCTGACTCTTAACATCTGCATTATGAGTTGTCTGACTTAAATGTTTTACCTTCTACTTTACCAGTGTGGTAATAATCCAACCACAGAGGCAGTTACTGTAGTTTAAACAAGAATGCGACCCACAGTGGACATATGTGGTCTTATTCAGGCACACACATAAAGTTGGCCTTTTTGCTTGCATTTGATTTATGAACTTGTTTCTTATTGCAGAGTCCTGGTGGCCACTAAGGCCACTGTTGCTTGTATAATAAAGTCTGGGAGCAATTTATAAAGCAATAAACTAAATATTCTGTAATGAGGAAACATCTCAATATCATTAAGACGTAGTTAAATAGCTACAGATAGCGTTGAAAAACTTGACCAGTCTTAGCAAACTATCTTTGGTTTTTGACATGGTACGATATAATGAAATTGTCAAAGTGTGGGGAAAAAATATGTTTCATTTTAGATGTGGGTTTTATGTGAAATTGATCAAATTGAGTGTTGCCTAGGATTTTAGCTTCAGGCTGGTGCTTTTGCAAACTGCTAACCATTAATTCACAAATGAGTCCTGTGACCTGAGGCCTGCTAAGGCCTGCGTCAATTCTAGAATCTCATCATATCTTTCTACACATACAACAAACATTGCCAAAGACATTCTGTTACTTTCCTTTTATCTTCTGTGTTTGCTGCACTTCAGGTTGATGTCTCTGCCTCATAATGTTATTTTTCAGAGAACCCCCAGCTTTACAGTCCGCATTTATTTATTTAGAAAGAAGTGATTTTTTTTTTTTTTTATTGTCTCACCTTGTAATAGTCAGATGTCCTCTGACAAATATTAAATGGCTCTACATTATGTGATATAAATGGGAACTAAAATGAAAAACTCCTGTATTTCCATTTCTCTTTTGTTTGCTCCAGCTGAAGTAACTTTGTTCTGTGTAATTTACACTTTAATTTTTCTCAGATAGCATCTTCTCAGTTACTGACTACTGGAATTGTCCATATGATGGATTTGTGTCTCTCCCCAGAGCATAGTGGCCAAGTACAGCTCACAGTTCAGAGGAAACTCACAGCATGATGCCCTGGAGTTCCTTCTCTGGCTTTTGGACAGAGTTCATGAAGATGCCAGTCCCAGTTCTAACATCCGCAGCAGCAGCAATAAGACCAATGCCACCCCCAAGGTTAGTCTTCATCACAGGTCACCAGCAGCTCTGGGATAATCACTACTTTTGTTTTTATCAAGGTTGATCAGTGGCCAAAACACCTCACACAGTGCTGCATTTATGCAAACACTGCGGATGAGCTATAATGATTGATTTCCAGATTCATGGATGTTTGGCATAATTCCATTTATTTATTGGTGTCCTTTAAAAAAATTGCTGGTGCTGCAGTGGTTCTTGTTGGCCTGCTGAGCCGCCAGGCCTGTACTACTACAGAGGAAACACTGGAATCTATCAGAATTGGTATTGATAATCAGAATTGAACTGGGCATTTGAATAGATAAAATTCCGCTGATACCCAGCCCAAAAAATAGCCTTAAAATTTTTCCAGATGCAGAAAATATCCCTTATTTGAAAGCAAGGGATACTCCTAACACCAGTCTGAAATGAAGATCCCTGGTGTGGCAGAAATCACCACTGAGCTGCTCAACGGCCTTCATCCTGTATAATAAATACAAAAGCACAAATTTTTTTATTCATGACATAGAAGCCAGTTTAGCATGATGACAGAATAAGAGGATTTTCCTTCTTTCTGTTGTCTTTAACCACAAAGATTAGGAATGAAATTGAAGCTGAAGCTGCTTCTGTGAAGTTTTGCAGCAGTTTGTAGTGGAGCAGATAACTGTAACAATTGTTCATTTCTGGAAAGAAGCACCAAAGTTGGCACAAATACTCCTTAGACATTACTCTTTTGAAAAAACAGAGTAGTCACTTGAATTTCAGTAGGCGGCCAGGTAGGGTCAGTTGAAGAATTACACAGGGGTCAAAATTTAAAAATGCTCCAATCATATTGAAAGCTATACCACATTATTTGTCTGATCACAATGATACCAAAAAGGTATAGTTTGGACTATCTATGACTGAATGCTATGGAGTTACAGGGTAAAACAATAAGAATGGTGACAAAGGTCAGTTTCAGTTTGTACAGGGGTCAAAAGTTAAAGTTGCTCCAATTTTGGTAAACGTGGTGCAAATTATTGGTTGAACTAATAGGATTAATAACATGAAATAGTTTGACTGTGTTGAATGCTTGGTCTGCCAAGGTAAAGGTAGAGCATTGTCGACGTCCATTGGATTCTATGACGTGACATATGTTACCCTGTAACATGATAACTAGCATGCCACATAGTGCAAACTATTCCTTTTTAAAACCCTATTAAGTCAACCAATAATTTGCATCACATTTTACAATATTTAGAGCAACTTTAACATCTGACCCCTGTACAAACTAATGCTGACCTTGTTACCATTCTTGCTGTTTTTACCCTGTAACTCCATAACATTCATTCATGGATAGTCCAAACTATACCTTTTTGGTATCGTTGGATCAGACAAATAATGTGTATAGCTTTCCAATATGATTTAAAACATTTAAAATTTTGACCCCTGTGTAATTCTTCAATTGACCCCTACCTGGCCGCCTACTGAAAATTCAAGTGGCTACTCAGTTTTTTCAAAAGAGTAATGTCTAAGGAGTATTTGTGCCAACTTTGGTGCTTCTTTCCAGATTGAAGGATTCTCTGTAAATATTCTGTTATCTGCTGCACTATTGAGGGTGTTGTGGTTCTTCCACCTGCAGTTGGTTAAAACCCACTGGGTCGTGGTTGAAATAAACCTTTGTGTGCAGTGATGCGTTTCATGTGTGCTGTTACAAAGAAGAAGCTTTTGAGGTGGCAGCAGACGACGCTCCCTGCCTTTGTCTTTCACGTGGGATGCTCACCTTGTAGACTTGCACCTTGGCAAGTCGCCGCACGGGTCGGGAAAGGAACGAAGGGCAGACTCGTGCCGCTGGAGCAGAAGACAATTATCATGTCTGCAGTCTGACATTAACCACAAAAAAATTTCTTTGATGCATAAATTTGTTGGACTGGATAAAGCTGTCTTTTTGTAATAGTGTAACCCTAACGGGAAATAGGAAAAATGCAATATGGTGCAGTTTAGGCCCATTCTGAGAACAAAGTGTTATCATTTGGAGGCGTTCACTGTTTGTTGCACATGTGGTTCATGTGGAATTTTTGGCTTGTGACCCTTCTGTTGCTTTGGGTATCATGTACTATGGTTAAGTAATTGTTCAGAGTATAGTAGAAAACAAATACATGTGATCATTTTCATAAAGAAAATGGTTTGTAAGACTGATGCAGTTTTGTGGATAGAATCTCTAGTGTATTTGCATAGTATGTTGCTGATATTACCACCTTCCATGTGTTTGTTTTTTAAAAACCCTAATAATGCTGTTTAGATGCTTCTTTTCACTGCCATAATATGATATATATGTATGTGTGTGTGTGTATATATATATATATATATATATATATATATATATATATATATATATTATCTATATATATATTATATATTATATATATATATATATATATGCAGCTGCATCGGTCCAAACCAGTCTGGATCCGGGCCTGATCCTGTAGAACTTTGTACCGAAAATGTCCATTCAAAAGTTCGGCGTCTTTCTGCATTTTGTTTTGTTGTGCATTGCATAGCCTGTACTTTTCTCGATCCTCGTGTCGTTTTCTGTGTGAACTCAGCTATCAGCAGGAAGCAGCAGCGTAAGCTCGCCCCCGACCGACGCTTTCAAAATAAAAGGCAACGAGCAACAGTCATAAAAGGCTAAAAAAAAAAAAACAAAAAAAAAAAAAACGCAGCGTTAAGGGGAGGAACAAAATTGTCGGCGATAATGACCTCAATAATTACGCAACGTTAGCGCGTTAACATTGCCCAGCCTAGTATGTATATATAAATAAGTGTGTTTTATTGTGGGAGTAAACCAGAGTGCCCGGAGAAAACCCACGCAGACACGGGGAGAACATGAAAACTCCACACAGAAAGGCCAGGAAGCGATCCCACCACCTTCTTCCTGTGAGGCACCAGTGCTAACCACTAATCCACCGTTCTGCTAAGGATGGCGACTCACTGCCAACAGTTTAATGTCTGGGTTACACACATGCTCCATGTGTCCAGGAATGCACCACTTGTTGTTCACCTAGACAGCGACTCCCCTGCCTTTCTTGTCGCCAGTATCAGCGCAGCTCCCGTCCCCTCACACCAACTGAAAGCTGGGTGAATTCACTACAGAGTCCGGTATGTTGTCATATAGCCATGTCTCTCCCTCACGAAACACAGTCGCTCCTCACAAATGATGTTAATTCGTCCATGTTGTTCGCCAATGATCTTGCGTTCCCCATCCCAATGAAAGAAAGATATGTCCGATATCTCCTCTTCCTTTGCCACCATCTCCTCTCGACTCTACAGCCCCGGGATTTCCTCTGCTGTTCTTTAGGGATATCATGTCTTTCCCTGTTTGGGCAACTGCGTCAGACCTCCATTAGCTGGTCCCTCATGTAAACAAAGACAAGAAATTTTTTTGCTGGAAGACTATAGGCTACTCTGGCATTCAGTTGATCAGTGAGCATCCTTCTCTGTGTCATACCAAACAACGCAGATGCAGCAGTGATACACTACCAGCATAAAAATATGGTACAAACCAGTTCCAAAATTTTTCCATTACTTTTGACATTTATTTCATTGTTAATTTTTCTTTTCTGTTCCGCTTTGTGACCATATGATGCGCTAATGCACTTTGCGCAGTGTACGTGTGTTGTGAACCTGCCTGTTTGAGGCATATCAGAGTGTGGTGAAGAGCAGAAAATTCAAATTTAGACCAGGTTTTGGTTGTTTTATGGGACAAACACTTTCTGCTCCCTCATGACCATGCTTTAATTTAAGACCAACAGATGAGCTTCAAGTACATTTGTGATTGAAAACAACGTGGGTGTTAGGTGTGAAATTACATGAATTTGAAATTGCTTTATTGGAAATTGTCAGTGGCAGTTGTACTGTGCTGTGCGCTTTCTGGCATCAGTTGTAACATCTGGGCCTCTTGTGTTTAATTACATTTTGGGAGTTTTTATCCTATTTTTCCTCTGACTTGTGAATTTGGCGGCAGCAAAGCACTCTGCTGCCAGCTGAGGGACCACCAGTCCATTTGTAATTGAAAGCATTTTTGTGCTCAACTGTCATTGTACATCCACCTAACACGCAGCTTCCCGCTGGCTGACAGCAGCGCTAATAGAGGCAGCTTTTATGCCACAGCACCAGCTAGAACTGCAGCTTTATTAGGCTGTCAGTGCTTCATGGTGTCATAAAGCTAGCTTTCCTCTACTCTTGTCATCCAGCAAAGAGAAGAAAATCCCTGCCAATTTTGTAGCCCAGCAGGAAACATTTCTGATTCTCTAAAACAAAAGCTCATCCTTTTTTTGGTGAATTGATTTAATTCATTTTCCACCAAAGACTGCTGGCATAGGCTCCAACCACTTGTGAGCCTTAATTGTAATAAGCGGGTACCAGAAGATAAATGACTGGCTAAGGACCTGACCAAGGCGAGCGTCTTCAAGCAGGTGATACATGATGGATTTAATCTTTATTGTTTGTCGTATATTTTTTATTTTTAGACTACATCATCTTTTAGAAATCTCTAGCAAGTGGCTAACATTAGCATGAGCATTTTAGTACAATTATCTAATAATATTCTTATGTGGTTAATTGTCCCAACGGATCATCTTAGAAATATGTTCTCCGGTATTTCCACCAAGTGAAATTTTGGTGTAATTTAGTTTATGTTAGCAACATTAATATATTGGCAGGTATCGTAGCTTCACACTAACCCCCAACAGTCCACTGTTACTGAGGCAATAATGTGGTCATAATTTTTAATACCCCATCAAAGCCACCCATCAAGAAAACTACTGCACACTCCACAAAGATGTGCTTTAATAAACATCACTATCCCCTGAACCAACGACGACGCCTGTTAGCATTGTTTGGTAACTCCAAAATGGGGGCTTGTTATGATCTCTGCACCGTCATGCCAAGTTTCAAATTTAGGGCATTTCCTATGTGTTTTTCTGTGTAATTTTGCTTAGTTATCGAAATTCATTGATCTGCAGCCACGCTGCGTCATTGTTTTCCTGTGAAATCTCATGAAGTGGCGTCACCTTGCGGCATGATGCAGATACTAACACTTGTCTACTCGACATTGGTGAGTAAATGGTGCTATCATACTTGATCTCCATGCCCTTCTCTCACTCGAAATGTCGAGTTAATTTTCAGCCTCATTTAGAATGAAATCTAGCCAATAATCAATGTATTTCAGTGATGTCCATGGGAAAGCAGAAGCGTTTTTCTGAATGTCTTCAGGGTAGGGGTGCATGGTAGTTGCAGTTGATGGTCGAAATGATATAAATTTGGCCTACGGTAGAGATTTGGACTCCACCGACCAATCGTGATAACGGCCGCAGAGTTTTTCGATCCAGGAAAACTGTGAAACGTCTGTGAACCACTGCTCCTTTGCTACAGACAAAGTGCAGATGAGAGGGGAGGGGGGTGTTCTGAGCTGAGGCACGTGTCTCAGCAGTGAATGTAACAGGCAAGCATTGAGGAGTTCTGTTGCTGAACACCGCAAAGCCAAGATAGTAACATGCAGTATTTGCAAAAGCTATTCTTTATTTTAGTGGACACTCTGGGGGGAGGCGATGCTTCGTCGCGACCTGAATCAAACATTTCAGAAAGCGCCACATTAAATTAAGGATTTTCTTTAACCGGAGCAGAAAGACGAAATCAGCCAGGGAACGACGATTTGCCAAGACTGAATTCAGATATGAGTAAATTAATTTTTTTGTCTTTTTTGGTGGTGGGGGTGGTTCATGTTGTGTTTTTGAAATGAGGAAATGCCTCCATCCTTAAAACGGTTCATGCATGTTAAAGAGATGAAACTTCAGCCACTGACCTAACAATAAATAAATGTTTAATTCTTTCAGAACATAAAATCTAGGGTTGCATTTTAGATGTACATTCTGGAAAATTGTAGCTGTAGTTTTGAGATGTTTTGTTTTTTGTTATTTATTTATTTATTTATTTTATAAATCTAGCTTTGCTAAGGGGCTATATAACCCATTCAGAAACACTTCCATTATAATTTTTACACTTATGTTTATATTGTGATATATACCATTGGCGTGAAGGGATTGAATTTAAAACGCAATATGAATTTGAGGTCATATCGCCCAGCCCTATCTCAGGGTTCGTATTCATGCCTCCTGACGTGAAATCAACAAGGCTGGGTGCAATACGTTATATGTACCATGGCCCCCGTTATGTGCAATTCCGAGTTGGAACAAAAAAAAAAAAAAACAGGTCACATTGTCTCTGTATTTCAGCGTGGTGACGACGTGAGTGTCTTTTACAAGCATATTTATGCTTTGTTTTCTTTTACAGTCTGTGCACATCCTCTGGCTATGTTTGCACAGCAAAAGCAGCACCTAAAAACTGGAAAATATAACAAAAAACTTTGCTTTTTTTTTTTTTTACATGTACGCTTAAAGTCTGTTTCTGAGAATGGCATGAGACACACACAGGAATAAAACCTTACCTGTCAATCAGGTAGTGCTTTACACATAAGTAGACAAGTTTTTTCATCTGTGGGTTTTCTTTCTGCTCACAGACTGTGGCCGTTCATAATGTGGGTTTAGACAGCGGGACAAGGGCTGCCCCACCGCCTTAGAGAGCAAAGATCCACATTTGAAGACATTTTACACATACTACTACTACTACTAAATATCAATCAATCAATCAATTTTTTTTATATAGCGCCAAATCACAACAAACAGTTGCCCCAAGGCGCTTTATATTGTAAGGCAAGGCCATACAATAATTATGTAAAACCCCAACGGTCAAAACGACCCCCTGTGAGCAAGCACTTGGCTACAGTGGGAAGGAAAAACTCCCTTTTAACAGGAAGAAACCCCCAGCAGAACCAGGCTCAGGGAGGGGCAGTCTTCTGCTGGGACTGTTGGGGCTGAGGGAGAGAACCAGGAAAAAGACATGCTGTGGAGGGGAGCAGAGATCGATCACTAATGATTAAATGCAGAGTGGTGCATACAGAGCAAAAAGAGAAAGAAACAGTGCATCATGGGAACCCCCCAGCAGTCTACGTCTATAGCAGCATAACTAAGGGATGGTTCAGGGTCACCTGATCCAGCCCTAACTATAAGCTTTAGCAAAAAGGAAAGTTTAAGCCTAATCTTAAAAGTAGAGAGGGTGTCTGTCTCCCTGATCTGAATTGGGAGCTGGTTCCACAGGAGAGGAGCCTGAAAGCTGAAGGCTCTGCCTCCCATTCTACTCTTACAAACCCTAGGAACTACAAGTAAGCCTGCAGTCTGAGAGCGAAGCGCTCTATTGGGGTGATATGGTACTACGAGGTCCCTAAGATAAGATGGGACCTGATTATTCAAACCTTATAAGTAAGAAGAAGAATTTTAAATTCTATTCTAGAATTAACAGGAAGCCAATGAAGAGAGGCCAATATAGGTGAGATATGCTCTCTCCTTCTAGTCCCCGTCAGTACTCTAGCTGCAGCATTTTGAATTAACTGAAGGCTTTTAGGGAACTTTTAGGACAACCTGATAATAATGAATTACAATAGTCCAGCCTAGAGGAAATAAATGCATGAATTAGTTTTTCAGCATCACTCTGAGACAAGACCTTTCTGATTTTAGAGATATTGCGTAAATGCAAAAAAGCAGTCCTACATATTTGTTTAATATGCGCTTTGAATGACATATCCTGATCAAAAATGACTCCAAGATTTCTCACAGTATTACTAGAGGTCAGGGTAATGCCATCCAGAGTAAGGATCTGGTTAGACACCATGTTTCTAAGATTTGTGGGGCCAAGTACAATAACTTCAGTTTTATCTGAGTTTAAAAGCAGGAAATTAGAGGTCATCCATGTCTTTATGTCTGTAAGACAATCCTGCAGTTTAGCTAATTGGTGTGTGTCCTCTGGCTTCATGGATAGATAAAGCTGGGTATCATCTGCGTAACAATGAAAATTTAAGCAATACTGTCTAATAATACTGCCTAAGGGAAGCATATATAAAGTGAATAAAATTGGTCCTAGCACAGAACCTTGTGGAACTCCATAATTAACTTTAGTCTGTGAAGAAGATTCCCCATTTACATGAACAAATTGTAATCTATTAGACAAATATGATTCAAACCACCGCAGCGCAGTGCCTTTAATACCTATGGCATGCTCTAATCTCTGTAATAAAATTTTATGGTCAACAGTATCAAAAGCGCACTGAGGTCTAACAGAACAAGCACAGAGATGAGTCCACTGTCCAAGGCCATAAGAAGATCATTTGTAACCTTCACTAATGCTGTTTCTGTACTATGATGAATTCTAAAACCTGACTGAAACTCTTCAAATAGACCATTCCTCTGCAGATGATCAGTTAGCTGTTTTACAACTACCCTTTCAAGAATTTTTGAGAGAAAAGGAAGGTTGGAGATTGGCCTATAATTAGCTAAGATAGCTGGGTCGAGTGATGGCTTTTTAAGTAATGGTTTAATTACTGCCACCTTAAAAGCCTGTGGTACATAGCCAACTAACAAAGATAGATTGATCATATTTAAGATCGAAGCATTAAATAATGGTAGGGCTTCCTTGAGCAGCCTGGTAGGAATGGGGTCTAATAAACATGTTGATGGTTTGGATGAAGTAACTAATGAAAATAACTCAGACAGAACAATCGGAGAGAAAGAGTCTAACCAAATACCGGCATCACTGAAAGCAGCCAAAGATAACGATACGTCTTTGGGATGGTTATGAGTAATTTTTTCTCTAATAGTTAAAATTTTGTTAGCAAAGAAAGTCATGAAGTCATTACTAGTTAAAGTTAATGGAATACTCAGCTCAATAGAGCTCTGACTCTTTGTCAGCCTGGCTACAGTGCTGAAAAGAAACCTGGGGTTGTTCTTATTTTCTTCAATTAGTGATGAGTAGAAAGATGTCCTAGCTTTATGGAGGGCTTTTTTATAGAGCAACAGACTCTTTTTCCAGGCTAAGTGAAGATCTTCTAAATTAGTGAGACGCCATTTCCTCTCCAACTTATGGGTTATCTGCTTTAAGCTACGAGTTTGTGAGTTATACCACGGAGTCAGACACTTCTGATTTAAAGCTCTCTTTTTCAGAGGAGCTACAGCATCCAAAGTTGTCTTCAATGAGGATGTAAAACTATTGACGAGATACTCTATCTCCCTTACAGAGTTTAGGTAGCTACTCTGCACTGTGTTGTTATATGGCATTAGAGAACATAAAGAAGGAATCATATCCTTAAACCTAGTTACAGCGCTTTCTGAAAGACTTCTAGTGTAATGAAACTTATTCCCTACTGCTGGGTAGTCCATCAGAGTAAATGTAAATGGTATTAAGAAATGATCAGACAGAAGGGAGTTTTCAGGGAATACTGTTAAGTCTTCTATTTCCATACCATAAGTCAGAACAAGATCTAAGATATGATTAAAGTGGTGGGTGGACTCATTTACTTTTTGAGCAAAGCCAATAGAGTCTAATAATAGATTAAATGCAGTGTTGAGTGTCCTAGTTTTACTCCTGCAATGGGCCCATTTGTGGCCTACACTCTGCTGGGCTGATAGTCCACCCCCTCACTCCTAACCTAACCTAATTTTACTCCTACAATTCAGTGCAAAGCGGAATTGAGGAACAATAAAAAATGGTTTACTTGACTTTGAAAAAATAAAATAAAATGGAAAAGAGTAGCTTTTATTAAAAGGTGATTCCCCCCATGTAAGGCAGAGCTGTTAACTTGTCAAGCATGCACAATGTATGGATTTTTAATGTATTTGCAATATGTTTCTGTGCAAGTGCAACATCTAGGAAAATACAAGTCTCAGTTTGGGACTGTGTTGCCAGATACTCAGTATTATATATATATGTATGTATGTATGTATGTGTATGTATGTATGTATGTATATGTATATATATGTATAATCATGCAAAAGTTTAAAAGCCGATGACGAGCAGTGGTGAGACAGAAGAAAGTGGGTTGCAGGTTGCATCAATACGCAGCACTGACGGGTCAGGGACATCCGAGCGTAAAAACAATGCTTTGGCCCCGATCACAAAAACAAAGATGCTTTCATCAAGAAAACATTGGAAAAAATGATCAAAATTCGTAAGGTAATGTTAAAAAGTTAAACGCAACATACAGACGCAGTAGCACTTTACAGATGCTGCTGTTGAAAATTAACATCAAAAAAGTAACACCAGGCAGCTCAGCTTACATTGAGTTTTTAAACTGCCATCACCAGTGATGGAGGTTTTCTGGAAATTCATGGAAATCCAGGTTTTCACTTACGTGGTGAATGTTTCCAGGTTATTTTGATAGCATACATCAGAATCCATTAATACTCCACACCCAACGGTTGATGGCGGTAATGCACCATGTTGGTTTTTAAATGAGCTCTGCATCGTGTTGAAACTACAAAACACGCGGATAAAATGTTGTTCTGCTGCAGGGAGACATTTAAAGTTCATGAGCTGGTTTGACCAAAAGGACCAAAACACTGACCTGACTTTTTTAGTCATCATTTATATGGAAAAACTAACGCCCTCTGTAAATCTTTGATCTTATTCTATATCATGTTCTTGACGGGATTTGATGTCAGTTGATGTGATTAAAGTTGTGACACACAAATCAAAATCTGTCCTTGGGATGAATTTACTTCAAACTGTCTCCATGCAAACGTGATATGTTAGCCTGCTAAATCTACATTTTATGGTTTGTTTTGTTACATGGGGGGTGAAATATTAATGTGAATTAAAATATGATAAATATTTAACAAACTGTTTGAAGTCAGATATTGAGGTGAAAAATGTCTGTGCATCGTTTTACACAACACTTAAGTTGTGAGTATCCCAGAAATGTTGATGTCAGTACTGGATGGAAAAATCGTTATTGTGTTTCCCATTTACAGAAGTGAATAAAAATCTAATTTAAGCCCAAATCAGTGTTCCTGAGAGCTAAAGATTATATTGAATCAGAGTAGTCTTTATTCGACAAGAATACAAGGACTTTGACTCCGGTTTGAACTGCACTCCCTCTGTACAATCATGTATAAATAAACACTAAATAATTCACAGTAAAAATGTGCAAATAAAATGTGCAATAAAAATGTGTGCAAAGGAGAAACAGACAAACAGATTGAAGTTTTACATGAGGTATATGAATGAGTGAGTTTTTTGGCAGGTTAAATTGTTCATTAGTGTGGAAAGATACTGTTCCTGTGTCTAGTTGTTTTGATGTACAGAGCTCTGTAACGTCAACCAGAGGGAGGGTTTAAACAGTTTGTGTCCAGGGTGTGAGGGTTCTGCAGAGATGCTACCAGCTTGATTCCTGATCCTGGACCGGTATAAGTCCTGGATGGAGGGCAGGCTGGCTCTGATGATTTTTTTTTTTTCTGCAAACCTGACAGTGGTGACTTAATGAACAGTAGATGCAGCTTTACTTTGATCACATTTTATTTTAGTTTATTTTCAGATGCTGTCAGTTGTTATAAAAGCACAAAGTCCTGAAGTCAAATGTTTAGATAAATATAGAGAGAGAACACTAACAGTCCAATGCAAGTATGTGGTCTTATCAAATAGTAATAACACTGTGGTCTAATTCATGTGATAGATTGTGTATTATAGTTTTGTCATCTTGCCAATATTGGAAAACCTGACCCAACAAAAAAAAATTCATATTTGAGATTTTTTTGGTGGGTAAATAAACCTGAAAACACACCAGAATGCAACTGAGATCTCAAATTTTTCTGGGGGTGAACCAGACCCCGCACTAGGGGCTTTGACTTTCAGGTTTTTTTTGTTTTTTTTTCATGGCTCATGCTCATTTTTATCACTGCATCACATTGTTCTGAAGCAGCTCTTCCAGTCTTGTGATCAGTTCTGGAGTAAAAAAAAAAAAAAAACTGCCTTTGTGTGTTAAGTTGTGCAAATTTACTCAAACCTCGAGGTGTGGATAAATAAACGAGACTCATCTTTCCACAAACGTTTTACAAGCCAGATGACAAAGTATTTTAATGTGCATTAGGACAGAAAGATGGAGCGATAACTGATTTATATAGTCAAAGGAGAATGAGGCAAGAAGCAAATTAGCTTTTTTTTTTGTACCACTGACTATTTTGTACCAAGATATAATTATGCAAATGTCTTTTTTTATTGGTGGTGGGGTGCACAACTGATGTATTAGACAGGATACTGTGAAGATCAGAAGAGGCCTTCAGCAAAAATAGCAGACACAATGCACCCTGTCTTCAACAATGTGCAAAGCAGCAGTTGTCATTTTCATGTCCAGTGCTGTCATCCTTTAAATAGCAAGAGCACTTGTGCCAATTTGTGCAACAATGTTCGTGTTGGTGTTCAGTTGACATGTTGTCAGGTACAGTGTTTTGGAACATCACTATCTGGTGTAAAGTCGATATTTATTACAGAAGGTGTGTGCCAATCTGATTTTTTGGATTGTATCAGTCCAATATTGGCCAAAATTAATGGGGCCTCATTTATCAAACTGTGCATAGAAAAACTAATAAATACTGTTGTATGTACAAAAAATACATATTTATGAAGGAGACAGATGCCAGTTGGACACACATCAGCAAGCTTCAGCTCCTGATAAAGCCCACCAGCTCTTGTTCATGGTCATTGGCATTCAGAAATGCTCTCAATATATAAATGCTCTCAGTATAACAAAACATCCGTTTCATGCTTGTGTTCCTCACTAAAATAACAACAAGAGAGCAAAGAAAAACTTTTGTGAAATGGAGATTGAGGTGCTTGTATGTGTTCACAGCAATGGAATTCATTCATTTTCTGCCACTTGTCCAGGTTGCGGTGGCATGAGTGGGATGGCAAAAATAGAGTGAGTGACAGCATTAGGTAGCAACAATGAGTCCACAGTGTTTTAAACCGAATCATTTGTAACGATTGTTCGCTCATGGTGTTGCCTCTAAATTCATGGTTGCTTCTAAAGTTGTACATCACAATCACTTATGGACATAACTTTAACAAGCTCACCGCAGGAACTGGCATAAACCTTTCCAACCAACAGAATATGCAGACCATTTATTGTTACAGTTGTTCCAGAATCTGTTGCGCTCCTGTGCTCTCTGTTAAGCTTGTTAGGTTTTATGCAATGTCTGATAGAACCCCAAGATGCAGGCAGCAAGAGGTAGATGGTATGTGCAAAAAACAGGGGATTTATTGTCCAAACAATAGCCCAAAACTCCAAAAACTGACAAAAAGTGAGACGTGGGAAAGGGGTCCAAAAACGCACAAAACAGAGTACAAACCGAGTCACAAGGAAATGAATCAAAAACCCAGGGAATCATACAGCAGCACAATCAATCTTAGAATACTCAGAGAACACAGGAGGCAATGTGAAACAACTGGCAAACAAACAGGAACTGAAGTGAGGCTTAAATGCAAAAGAACTGATGAGAAAATAAATGACGATGTGTGCATAAGTCAAAGGTTTGGGACAAACAGGAAGGTGACTAAAACCCAACGGTGCAGAAGGTGAGGAAAGGAAAATACATAATTAAATGACAAGACAAGCTGTCAAATCCCACAGAACTAAAATACAAATCCAAGTACACAAAAGTAAAAACAACCGTGGAACTCAAAGGTGTAAAAAGTGTAACATAAGAGAAAACCCACAAGAAGAACTAACACATAAAAAGAGGCAATCAAATAAAGTACAAAAACCACAAACTAAGTCCAGAGCTCAAACAGAAAAACCATGTGTGTTGTGTGGGCCGCTGAAGAGGAGGTACTGCTGGCCCACCACCACCAGAGGGCGCCCTGCTTGGAGTGCGGGCTCCAAGCACGAAAGGGCGCCAGACCTAGAAGAAGTGACAGCTGTCATTCATCCCCTGCACCAGCTGTCGCTCGTTCATCATCATCACCACCATAAAAGCCGGACTGCAACTCCACCTCCTCGCCGAGAAATCGACTACCATTCCTGAGGTAATCCTTCTCTGCAGTATTTGGATTAATCCACGTTTTGATCTCTGTTTGCAGCCGTTTATTCCTGTGGGACAGTTTTGTTGGAGCGGCGTGTTGTGGGAACCGCGACGTCTTCGCCTCCCACTCCCTCCAGATAAGTGACTGACAGGAGCTGCTTAAGTGTATGATTGGAGGTGGAGGTGCTCCCTCCCATCAGTGTTGGACTGTGTATTACTGAGTGTGCGGACTCACACTCACACATCCTGTTTTTTGCTCTCTGCCAGCAGTACCAGGGTCGACAGCCGGGGACAGAGGCCACCTGGGGATTCGGGACTTGGCGGCTCCGGTGTTCTTCAGGCCGTTGGTGGTGGAAGCCGTGTGGAGTACGGCTTCTCTCTCGTCGGGGGGGTCTCCTATCTTCGAGCCTGCCACACGTCACCTGGTGCTAATTGACTGTGCATATTTTCTGTATCTTTTCGTTGTGTAGTGTCACAACATTAAATTGTTACCTTTTGGTTTATTCATTGTCCGTTCATTTGCGCCCCCTGTTGTGGGTCCGTGCTACGACACCTTCCCAACAATGTGGAGTTCAACATAGAAATAAAAATGCTACAGTAGAAACACTAACATCAAGATGAACACAAAGGTGACAATAAATTAGTCAAACTACAAAAAGAATCCAGTATCCAGCCCCTTGTGCTTTTGGACAAACGGAAGAGGATGCGACTAGGACACATCCAGGCTGGACAAATTGATCAGGTTGGCATGAAGCTGGACTCTCTGACGGTGGCAGAGAAGCGAACACTGGACAAACTGCTGGACAGTATGGATGATGCCACTCACCCTCTGCACACAGTCATCAGCAACCAGAGGAACCTCTTCAGCTACAGACTGCTCCTTCCCAAGTGCAGGATCAACAGAATGAAAAACTCCTGTGTCCTTCAGGCCATCAGACTGTACAACTCTTCACTTGGGCAGAGGAGGAGTAACAGGAAGACGGGGGACAGGAAGGAGAGGAACAGTAGTTGCCAGTAAGCCTGTAGCAAGCAGTATTTCTGGTATTTATATTTGTATTTGCATTTTGCAAATTGTTTTTTTACTTCTACTTTTGATACTCGGTGTGTGCTGCTATACAGTGCTTTCCCTGAGGCAATTTCCTTTCCCAAGGTATCAATAAAGTTCTATCTAATCTAATCAGAATTGTTGTCATAACATTGCATTAAGGTATGAATTGAGATGACAAATTTATTACCAGTAATTCAAATACGCCTATGTTATGCACTTCAGACCATGCGCCATTGTTTGACAAGATAGGGCCCGTTGTGTTATGGCGCATCATTACTAATATGATTATCAAATTGCCATATGTGCCTTAGCACTGTTTGGTTTGCTGCACATCCTGTGGTTTAGTTGACAAGTTTCCATTTACAGTAGCATGTGTGATGAAACTTACCTTTGTGTACCTTAAGTGGAAATTTCTCTGGACTTGTGTGTTAACTGCCTATGTGATGTTTTCATATTTTATGATGTTTTTGGACTGGTTTAGTTTATAGTACATCCAAAACCCCTCTGTTGTTTCAGTGTTCTTTGTCAGTTATACATAGTGCCAGTGGCTGTTTGTGCAGTCTTTTGCCTTTGTATTGTGAACACTGTTAAAGCATACTCAAATAAAAGCATGCAACATCTTTCTCTGGCTGACTGAGTTGTTCTCTCTCTCTCTGTTTAGCACAAGGTATTTTTCATGCATCACTCACTCACTGATCATCAGCCACTCATCCAAGATTGGGTCGCTGGGGGCTGGAACGCATCCCAGCAGTCATAGGGTGTGAGGCACAGTACACCCTGGACAGGACGCCAGGCTGTCGCAGGGCCAGATATAGACCAACAAACACTTTCACACCCGCATGCACACCTCAGGACAATTTAAACATGTCTTTGGATGTGGGAGGAAGCCAGAGCACCTGGAAGGAACCCACACAAACACGAGAACATGCAAACTCCACACAGAAAGGCCCCAGGTGGGAATCAATCCCATGACCTTCTTGCTGTGAGGCAAAAGTGCTAACCACTGAGCCACCGTGCTGTCGTTTTTCCTGCATATAAATAAGCCATTATTAACACCTGAAGCATTTGAGAAATTCCAGACAGCAGTTCATTTCAGCAGCAACAGACTGTACCTGTACCAGTGCAACCAGTCCAGCAACTTCTTCCAAGTGACATTACGTAACGCATAAATGATGAACGCACACAAAGGCAGCTGAGTAATGTTAATCCTCCTCCTCACTGGACCTCACTTCACACGTCACTGACTCCACATCAGTAGCATTCTTTTCCAGCTGGGTCACCGTGATCTTGGATTTCTACACCGCAATATTTCAAATATATTTTGTATTGTTCTCAGTGATGGTGCTATAATAGTTATTAAACTGTACAATTGAAGAGAGAAATGTCATTCATTTGCAAAGTTGCCATCCACCCTGGCTTACATATCGAAGTGGCAGCGTGTGTTTTCCACAGTGTTGGAAAAGGAGGAAGAGCAGTGCTATACATAGCTACTGTGGCGGACTACAAATCCTACTCAGTATCTCTACTGCATTCTGTCAAGATACAGTCTGTTTTAAAAAGTATTCTCCTACCTTAGAGTTTTACATGTTATTGGTTTAATTTTATTCTTGTTGTGTCATAACATCAAATGGAAATGGGGGGGGAAATCATGCTTCTTTACATTTCACATTAATTTTTATGACAGTGAAGCTAAACAACCACAAGATGGTTTAAATTACTCAAGATGGCACATTGGTGCACTGAGCATATCAATGAGCTGGTAATTTGTACCATGGCATTGAACTGGCTTTGTGTTGGCTTGACCACTTTGGTAGATGAATAAATTAGGAGGTATTCACTGAAACATGTCTTTTGTATTCCATTACTATATTTGCACATAAAAATCAACCCGCTGTGTTGCAAACCTCACCATGCTACCTCATTGAGATTTGGCTAAATAGAATATTGACAACTTTCAAAAATTTAAAGCTAAAATGTTTATAATTTATGTTGACCAATTTTTTTTTATTTTATTTGATTGATTGATTTAATGGCCGATCAGTTAGGGTTAGGGATATTTAGTTTCATGGTGACTTGTTTCTGAAGTGACAACTAATTAAACTATTTATCATGAAAGGGTTGTGAATAAAATTATCACTAGCACGTTGCTCGTGGGGCTCCACGGGCTCTAGATTGACCCAAAATACATAGTATACCAAACGACAAATGTCAGCTCTCCCCAGTTTCTCCATGATTGAAGTACACAGAGGCCACTTCGCTTTTAATTTACCGACCCTGCTGGAATGACGTGGGAGTTTGGAATTGAATTATCAATGTTCATTGTTCCCTGTTGTTACCTAATGTTCCCAGTTTCTCCAAAATATTAGTCCTATCAACTTTCCGTTTTTACGGCATTTATCCTTGACCCAAAACACATAAGTAAACCCTCTATTGCCCTCTGTTCTCTGCCATATACAGCTGTGTTCAAAATAGTAGCAGTGTGTTTAAATAAATAAATTGAAATTTAAATAATAGTGAGTACAGTGCAAAGTCCTTTAAAATAGCTTTGATTTCCATGAATGCAAAGGCAAGGGGAACACTGCATATTCTATTTCAAATCAAACCATGAAGAAAAATTTATCAAATCTGTTATTACTTTACAGAAAGTGAAGAAAAATGAATATTAGGTTGTTAAAAAAAAGCAGTGTCTGCATTTTTCTTTCTGTGACCCTTATTACACCCTTGCAGGTGGATGAAGGCAACAAATGTTGTACATGCTGGTTGTAGTGCATTTCTCTCTGAAAATCTGAGTAAAATGGCTCATTCCAGACATTGTGCAGAAGATCAGCGTACTTTGATTAAAAAGTTGATTGAGAAGGGGAAAACATATAAAGAAGTGCAGAAAATGATCGGCTGCTCAGGTAAAATAATCTCAAATGCTTTAAAATGGCAAACAAAACAACAAATACGTGGAATTAAAACAGGATATCGGTATTCAAATGGTTCGAAGAAGAGCCAGAATGACAAAGACTCGGGCAATGATCAGCTCCAGGATGATCATCGAAGGTCTGAAGTTACCTGTGAGTATTGTAACAATTAGAAGATGCCTATGTGAAGCCAAGCTGTGGACAAGAAGCCCCCGCAAAGTCCCATTGTTGGGAGAAAAAAAAAAAAAAAGACATGCTGAAGACATTACAATTTGCTAAAGCTCTTTTCACACTGGACCAACATAGGGTTGCATCATGTGGCGTCATGACGATGCAGGGTTTTGCAGTCTAAAGCCACAATATGTTGAGGGACGCAAAGGGCAACACGAAACGGATGCAAAAAATTAAACGTTTAATTTTTTAAACATGTTTAATTTTTTCGCGGATTTTCGGCGTAGAGCAATGGATGCAGAAAGGAAGTAGTTTTCACGCAAGTTGAGGCAACATAACGGTACGTAACGTGACTGGATGTCACGCCCACACAATATAATGCTACCCTATGCCAATGTATGATTCCTGCTGTGCTTCATTATTGCTGAGCTGTAAGTCACAGCCTGGCTGCAGCTCCTCGCCACTCTCACCTCCTCATGAGTTCTCTTACGATTGTGTTAAATAAAGTCCACCAACTTCTGCTCACAGGCCGATCACCAGGTAGAGGACATGTCCACATGTTCAATGTCCTCATGGAGGACATCTCCATGTCTCTTCACGGAGGACATCTCCACAGCCACTCATGGATGGATCGCATGCGAAAGATCGCCAGCTGCAGCTCCGCAGTCACAGGAAGAAACCTCTCTGTGAATGTCCTTGAGTGGCCCAGCCAGAGCCCAGACCTGAATCCGACTGAACATCTCTGGAGAGATCTGAAAATGGCTGTGCACCGACATGCCCCATCCAGCCTGATGGACCTTGAGCAGTGCTGCAAAGAGGAATGAGCAAAACTGGCCACAAATGGGTGCACCAGGGCATTAAAATAGTTGCTTGTATATTAAAAAAAGACTCAAGATAACACCAAACCACAACTAAAACAATTACCCACAGGGAAGGAACATTTTGAAATATTTTTCTGATAGCAGCCATCTTGATGGCCATTTTCGATTTGCATTGATCTCCACTCAAATTGGTAGTGGGAGCATTGGTGCTTCTCTGGACCTGCTTGTTGGTAAACCCACTGACTGGTCAGAAAAGTAGACAGTCTTCAGAGCTTCACTTTCAATGATTTTGAAGAAGGCAATAACACATTGGGGGATGTCTGCTGCTAAGCTGCCTACTGAGGAGGCAGAATCCGTTTGGTCTAATGCTATAGATGATGAAAGGTATAATTTAACAAACCACTTACATTTTCAGGCTAAATTGAAGGGTTTTGTTCACAACCCCCCAGGATCTTGATTTTTCAGAGCGTTGAATTAGGAAGGAGCTCTCCCATATGGTTCAACAGTAATTAACGTAGAGATAATGATAGCTGGTGGCTTTCTGTTTTGCACTTTGTCACTGTGATAAAGTGTGACAGACAGTAGAGAAAATGACCATCCATTAATCTGTCTTCTTAAATTTTTCTCTTTAGGGGCACCTTAAATCCCCAGGGGGTATGTCATCTTTTGTATAAACAGTGATTGGTATGGAGAATTTGTCCTGCTGGTGTGCATGAGACCAAAGCAAACTTTTGCCAGTTGTCAAGAAACAAAGTGTCGTTTATGTTCATTGTTCAGTTTGACTGCCACCACACCCACATTTATTACGCTTTCTTTCTTATAAGGTCATGCTTTCCCGGCGCCTGCAGGCTTGTGGCACAGGTGATGCGGTCCGACCTGTTTCCCCTGCAAGATCTGCAATGTTCCAGATCATTGCCTGCATTTAAGTGCAGTTTCTTTGGTTGTGTATTCAGTTCTTAAGTCAACCTGTCTCTGAAAAGTGAACTGTTTCGGCAATAAGAAGCAGCAGTTTGCTTGTTTCTGCATTAGATTTTTAAGATTTGTAAGGAGAAAAAGAAAATCACATCTTTCATAGCAATATTTAATATACACAGACTGGCATTTGTGAAAACAAATACAAATGTACAATTTGTGTCTATTACTTCACTGTTAGATTCATCTTTTTTTTAACAACAAAGCAATGCATGTCTTTCTGCAGCTCTACATGTATTTCCATAAGTATGTCTTTACTGTTGATTTGGCAGGTTTGTAGAGGATAAAGGTTTAATGGATGAGTTTAAACATCAATTGCACAAGCCACATCATTATCTCCTTAACTTTCAAATGTTAGACAACTGAGTGATGGAACACAGGCAGGGAATACCATTTGCATTGGTTTAAAAGTCAGGAAAAGTTTAAAAAACAATGGAATTGATGACAGAGATAATTCCCCATTACCATAACGGCAGTGGTGGGCACAATTCCGCTAATCCGCTAACTGCTAATTAGCAAAGATCACTTTTTTGTTAGCAGATTAGCTTTTCAGCTAACTTTGAAAACCATCAGTGGATCACTTAGCTTCCACTAAATTTAGTTTCGCTAACTTTTAATGTGCTAACATTTTTTTGCTGGCATAGTAAGTAAAGCCGACGGTCAAAAATGTGTGTAAACTCTAAAATCACACGTTAGTTCCTGTCTGTTAAATGTTTTGCAGCAGTCAGGCAGCTGTGAGGAGCTGAGATCAACCCGACCCCAGCAGAAGGGGCCTGGCTACCCGGCTGCTACAAAGGAGAAAAAAATAAAATAAAGTAATTTACATTCAACGTAGAGTTCTCCAGACATGTGGGGAAAAGGCATAAAAGGCAAAGCAGGTTTGACTTATGGTTTGATTTAAAAACCAGAGTAATTCCGGATTTTGATTTATGGATCACCTCCCCTAATTAGTGCATTAATTTAAAACTAAAAGATTTTCAATTTGTAAAAATGACAGGTATGGTTCAAATATTAAAACCATTCACACACTGAGTAAATATAAAGTCTCTTCCCTGTTGCGTAATTTCCACCGCATGCATCATCACAGCCTGATAAGATGTCCTTGTTTTGGAAGGCGACATCTGGAAATACTTTAATTCTTTATTGTGGAAATTACTGAATAAATGTGGCATTTTTGAAGAAGTCCCTCTGTGTTTGTCTGCTCTGGCTGTGTTTTTCAGCTTGAACCATAGGATGCCAGCGCTTTTACCCACAGACAAGAAGAAAGAAATCACTTATTTTAAAAGCTGAAAGCATCACAGAGCTTCATTTATTCATGCCAGTGCTTACCACAGACATCCTTTTCTTCAGCATTACTGCTCGCAATGAAAATAAATTGATCTACCGAGACAAAAGACAATACCAGTACAAAACGTATATGCAGATACACCTAAACCATAGACTGTGGCCTAAACCCGTTTCTGTGTGGACAGGGCAACTGTACCATACTGTGCTGTACCAGCCCGGACTGCTCAGTGGAAATGAGGCTTAAGCAGCTTATGGTAGTGGGACCACACTTCCTTATCTTCAGTCCAAGTCCTGTAACTCTTCCCGGGTATCCCAAGGCATTCCCTTGGCTCAGACACCACTACGGCTCTGGTGTTGTTAGATCTTAGCGCTGCGCTTGATATGATGGATCACTGTTTTCTACTTGATAGGCTGGAGAATAATTTTTTGATTACTGGGAATGTCCTTGCATGGTTGACATCATACCTAAGCAATCGTTCTCACTGTGTCTTGTACAACAACACTACCTCTAACCTTGGTGACATGTAATATGGGGTTCCACAGGGGTCTGTCTTAGCCCCACTGCTTTTCTCTCTTTATATCCTGTCTCTGTGAGGTTGGATTTTAAGGTGCTGCTATTAACCTATAAAATTATTCACGGACTACCACCTCCTTACTTAGCTGACCTCATTAAACCCTACATACTGGCCCGGGCTCTGGATTCTCAGGGTTTAGGACTACTTTGTGTCCCTAGGGTGAATAAAAAGTCTGTGGGCCACAGATACTTCTGTTATCGTGCACCTGTTCTGTGGAATGATTTTCCTGTGGAGATAAAACAGTCTGATTCTGTAGAAACATTCAAGTCCAGACTTGAGATGTATTTATTCTTTCTTTCGTATGGCTAGCATACTGGCATACTATGGTACTGTTCGTCCTATCCGTTTAAAGTCATTTTATTTGAAACAGAACAGGTCTCGGCCTCAACTTTATCTAAATTCTGAGTCTGTTAGTGATGAATGTTGATGAATTATACCTTACAGTAGTTAAGCTTTTTCTAGCCGACTGATTCTGCTCTTTTTCGCTCTGTCTGAGGTGTGGAAGGAAATGCGTGGGAGGGGCGTCTGTTGACAATAGGGTGCTGGACTGACCGCGAGATGCCATGCCTGAAGCTGATGGAGCAGATGTTTTAAATTTCTGTTTTCTGGACTTCCGGTTAAGGTGGCTTGCTGAACGTGCGTGTGTTACCTTGCTCTGCTACTGCGTAACTAAATCCTGTCTAAAAACCATTTTTCTGGGACTGTTGCATGCCTCCAACCACCAGAAGAGCCAAGCCAGCCAAAGCCGTAAAAATCTCTACAATCCAAGGTATTGAACTTTGCGTCACTTGGCGCTTGCTCCAAGACTCCTGTTAGCACCACAGCTATGGCAGAAGTGGTGGATGCTAGCATAACTCCTGAACATGCAACATCAGACAAGGACAACCCGATGGCTAAGCTGAATTTTCCACCAAATTTAATGTTATCATATCGGCAGTTGATGACATGCGGAAAGACGTTGTTGACTGTGTAGTGCACACAACACAGGTGGAAACTTCCAAGAAACACTCCAAGCTCAAGTGCAATCTTTGGAAGATAAAAATAAAAATTTGGAGGAAAACGTACTGGACCTGGAGACGATCTCCAATGTGAAGATTGTTAATCTACCTGAGGGAGCAGAGGGTGAAGACGCGTGCGCCTTTCTGGAGAGCTGGTTACCAGAGGCGCAACTCCGGTCTCTGGGGCTTCGATACAGGATGATTCCTCCTGTTTGACTCCTGGTGACGTACAATGGACGATCCTGCATCTTTTACAATCCTGGTGATGCCAGTGACTGAACTGATATTATGAAACAAACGCTAAAGCTGCTAAACAATCTGAAGTTAACTGTAAATAGTTTTGTTAAAAAGCAGGTAATGCTAATTGTTGTATCTGGTGAACTCCCTCAGTGCTAATTCTAATTTAATTTAGAATTGTACTTTTGCTTAGTTTCTTTCATTTTTTACCCATAAGTACAGAGGTCCTTCTTTAAATACTACTGTCCAGGAAACTGTATATATTAAGAAAGGAATATGGGAATTTAATCTTAGTTTAATTTTAGTTTAGTTTCAGTTTCATGAGAGAAGTGTCATAATTTGGGTACTTCTTTCAGTTCATCTGGAATGAACTAACATGGATTTAGTACTGTATACTATTTTATTGTTTTTGATTTGGTGGGATAAAAACAAACAAACTGTCTTGGGCTCTGGATTGTGACTTGATACAGTTGTGTTCTTTTTTTTTAATTACTTTGTTTAAGTAAGGGATGTCTAACTAATTACAGTAGTGGAGAAGTTAAATGTAGATATATATAGTTAATTGAATAGCATAGTTTTGCTGATCCTCACCTTTGTGGGGAGCAGCTGTCAGCCTTCTGGAAG
Source organism: Thalassophryne amazonica (assembly GCF_902500255.1). Taxonomy (NCBI): domain Eukaryota; kingdom Metazoa; phylum Chordata; class Actinopteri; order Batrachoidiformes; family Batrachoididae; genus Thalassophryne; species Thalassophryne amazonica. The sequence goes on from NC_047117.1 coordinate 62,817,602, forward strand.
ATTTAAAGTTTAAGGGGGAGGAAATTCAGGTGAATAAACCTGAATGGGATATGGGCTATCTGTTTGTGTAATGGATGTGAGTTGTGAGATCCATATTTGTTCCAGTTTGAGTTGGGCGTTGTCAGAATATAAATGTTCTATAATGTTGAGGAAATTGACTTCTAACAATTTAAAATGTCCAGTGAATTAAAAATGATTACTTCTTGGAACTACAGAGGACTACAAAAACTGAAGAAGGTCAAACAAGTCATGAATAGAATTAAATTAATTCAATCTGGCATAGTTCTTCAAGAAACACATTTGATGCTCAAAGATGAGTTGAAAATTAGGAGATGATGGAAAGACAAAAGTTTTTTTTCAGCTCCCTTTAGCTCTCAAGCAAGAGGTGTCGCAATATTGGTTCCTGAATCTATTCCTTTACAGATAAACAAGGTAATTAAAGATAAATTTGGATGGTATCTTATAATTCAGGGAAAACTCCTTAACGAGCAGTTAATTCTATCAAATATTTATGCCCCAAATGTAGATGAACCCAGTTTCTTTTAAAGTTTATTCCTCACCTTGTCTACTCTTCCTGGTAGTTGTGTGATAGCAGGTGGCTTTAATTGTACATTAGTTCCGGCAAGGGACAGGATCACAGGATCTGACCTGTCTCACTCTCAAAGTAGGAAAATAATTCACCATTTCATGAAAGAAATTAATCTGATTGATATATGGAGAGAAGATAATTCTGATGATATGAAATTTTCCTGTTACTCCACACACAATTTTACTCGCGAATCGATTTCTTTCTAATATCAGCAAATTTAAAATATAAAATTGAATGCTGTTCTTAAAAATTAATTGCTCCAAATCATTTACTATATAAAGACTGTAAACTAGTGAGAGATCCTCCAAGATGGCACTTTAGACAGAAATGACTCGAGGATCCAGGCTTTGTCATTTTCCTGGATGACCAGGTAAAATTCTTATTTGAGACAAATACAATTGATACTTCAGCTAGTATCAGGTGGGAAGCCTTTAAAGCCTTTTTAAGAGGACAAATAATCAACATTACTAGCTCTAAAGCTAAGCTGACATTTCAAGAGTCCAAAACATTGGAAATAAAAATAAAGAGTAGAAAAAAAAATACTACCATTCAGGTTCACCTGAAGATCATAAGCAGTTACTCCTGCTGAGAACACAATATAATAAATTATCAGCATCAAAAGCAATGACGAGTCTTTTATGACTTAAACAAACCTATGAACAGGGGGAAATACCAGGGAAAGTGCTGGCGTGGCGCATTAAGCAGTTACAGAGTGAGAGGCTTATTACTTCACTAAAGAATAACCAAGGAGAGACCATTATAGACCCAATTGAAATAAATGAAACATTGACATTTCTACGAACAGCTTTACAGTTCAGAGATAAATAGCGATGCAGCAGAAGTAGATACTTTTTTAGATGGAATTCATATACCAGTAGTCTCAGAAGAGTTTAGAACTGACTTGGACAAAGTCATAACTTTAGAGGAAATATCTGCAGCTATTGATAGTCTAAAAGCAGGACAAACACCCAGACCAGATGGTTTACCAATAGAAATTAATAAAAAGTTTAAACGTGGCTTGCTGACACCACTTTTGGAAATACTTAGGGAATCCTTTGACCGTGGTATTTTGCCACTCTTTAAGAGGAGCATTGCTCACCCTGCTCCCTAAGGCTGGTAAACCAAATATTGAATGTGAAAACCTGAGACCCGTTAGTCTGCTAAATGCAGATGTAAAGGTGTTGTGCAAGATTTTAGCAAGAAGGATGGAACAAATTATACCAGAGATAATTGGAAGGGAACAGAATGGCTTCATTAGGGGCAGGCAAGGTTTCTACAATGTTAGAACCCTTTCAAATATACTCCACAATCAAAAGGGGGCTCCTGACAACTGTTATGTCATTGGATGCCAAAAAGGCTTTTGATAGAGTGGAATGGCCCTACCTATTTGAAATCCTTACATGCTTTGGCTTGGGGGAATGTTTTTGTAAATGGATAAAACTGTTAAGGTTTGATTGCAGAGTTCAATTGCAACCCAAAAATGCAGGCAGCGTGGACACAAAGGATTTAATCAACCATGGTGATTTATTGTGACATAGTTCCAAAAAAGGTGCAAAGGTATTTAACAGTCCCAAAATATCCCATACATACAGTGCAGCAAAAACACAAGAAGGCTGCAAAGTGAAAGATCAAAAAGCAGGGCCAGAATTGCCAAAATGTCAAAAACTGAGGAAATCACAAGAAACAGTATACAAGAATATACAAGAAGGAGTTTACACTGGAGACCTACAAAATGGACCAGCAATGACTGACAAACAAGGAAGTGGTTAAATAACTAAACTGATGAAAGAACAGGTGTGTTAAATCAGGAGGAAGGAGGAGGAGCAAGTGCACAGGAGGAGTTGACTGAACAAAATGGAGGATGGTGTGTGGTGGGGTCAAAGGTCATGTGACAACTAATAAAAGGTGAGCAGAACTAAACAGAATCTGCAGGTGAGTAAAACATAATACAGAAAAACAAAGCCCGGAGCAAAGGTGCACATAAGGTAACTACAGAAAACAGTGTGAAAATAAAAAACAAGCAATTACAGAAATCACACTGAAACGCAAAGGTGCACTTAAGGTAACTGGAGAAAACTGAGAAAATAAGAAAACAAGCAAATAACAGAAATCACAGTGAAAGCTAAACGACAACCAGAATGAAGGACATAACCAAAACTAGAGGGGGACTCAAACCAGTGAGTGAGTGTAACAGAAAACTAAAACAGGACATAAGAACAGCACACAGATCCATTGCAAGTAAACACTCAAAGGGCAGTAACGGGCAAATCCCAACAAAGACTGCTCTGTATAGAACCTTATGCTGAAATAATGACTAACAGTAATATTTCACAACCTCTCTGGGAACCATCACCTTATCATGGTGGAGAGGTTTGTGCACCGCTATGAACCTGAGAGCTGTGTTGTCTGGAGCCTTTGTGCTCCTGGTAGGGTCTCCCATGGCAAATTCATCTCAGGCGAGAGGCCAGACTAAGAATGGCTCACAAGACACCATGTTAGAATGAGGTAGAGGAAATGTGACTCAGCCCGGAGGAAGCCCGGGGCCCTCATCTGGAGTCAGGCCTGGATGTAGGACTTGTCAGCTAGCAAATGGTAGCTTGCCACGGAGCCCAGTCAGGCACAGCCCGAAAAGGTAACGTGGACCTTCCATCTCCACCCTGTGGGCTCACCACCCGCAGGAGGAACCGCTGGTGTCGGGTGTGCTGTCCTTTGGGTGGCAGTGAAGGTTGAGGGCCTTGACGGACCAGACCCGGGCGGCAGGGGCTAGCTCTGGGGGTGTGGAACGTCACCTCGCTGTGGAAGGAGCCGGAGTCCCCGGCTGAGCTCCGCTACTTTGGAGGTTACTCCAGTAGACAAGAGGGTCGCCTCCCTGCATCTTTCGGCAGCGGGGGGGGGGGCTCTGACTGTTGTTTGTGCGTATGCACCGAACAGCATTTTGGAGTATTCGGCCTTCTTGGAGTCCCTGAATGGAGTCCTGTATGGGGTTCCGGTGGGGGACTCCATTGTTCTGCTGGGGGACTTCATTGCACACGTGGGCAATGACAGAGACACCTGGAGATGTTTGATTGGGAGGAACGGCCTCCATGATCTAAACCCGAATGGTCGTTTGTTATTGGACTTCTGTGCTAGTCACGGACTGTCCATAATGAACACCATCTTTGAACAGAACGATGCTCATAAGTGTACATGGTACCAGAGCACCCTAGGCCGAAGATTGATGATCGATTTTGTCATTGTATCATCTGGTTTGAGGCGCATGTTCTGGACACTCAGTTGAAGAGAGGGGCAGAGCTGTCAACTGATCACCATCTGGTGGTGAGTTGGATCAGAGGGTGGGGGAGGACTTTGGACAGACCTGGTAAGCTCAAGCCCAAACGGATAGTCCGGGTGAACTGGGAACGTCTGGAGGAGCCCACTGTCCGACAGATCTTCACCTCACACCTCCGGCAGAGCTTCTCGAGCATCCCTGTGGAGGTTGGGAGCATTGAACCAGAATGGGCAATGTTCAAAGCTTCCATTGCTGAAGTTGCAGCGGGGAGCTGTGGCCTGAAGGTCTTAGATGCCTCAAGGGGCGGCAACCTTCGAACACCGTGGTGGACACCAGTGGTCAGGGAAACTGTCTCACTGAAGAAGGAGTCCTTCCGGGATATGTTATCTTGGAGGACTCCAGAGGCAGTGGCAAGTTACTAACAGGCCTGAAGGACAGCAGCCTCTGCTGTGGGGGAGGCAAAGCAGTGGGTGTGGGAGGAGTTCGGAGCAACCATGGAGAAGGACTTTAGGTTTGCACCAAGGTGCTTCTGACTAACCGTGAGGCACCTCAGGAGGGGAAAACGGGGAATCATCCAAGCTGTCTACAGTAAGGATGGGACTCTGTTGACCTCAACTGAGGATATAATCCAGCGCTGGAAGGAACACTTTGAGTAACTCCTGCATCAGACCAGAGTGCTCTCTATAGTAGGGGCAGAGCTGGAAGCTGATGGAGGATTTTCATCAATTTCCCTGGTGGAAGTCACTGAGGTAGTCAAACAACTCCGCAGTGGCAATGCCTCGGGGGTTGACGAGATCTGTCCAGAAATGCTGAAGGCTCTGGGTGTGGAGGGATTGTCTTGGATGAGACGTCTCCTCAACATTGCGTTGAGGTCTGGGACAGTGCCTAAGGAGTGGCAAACTGGGGTGGTGGTCCCCATATTTAAAAAGGGGGACCAGAGACTGTATGCCAACTGCAGGGGCATCACACTACTCAGCCTCCCTGGTAAAGTCTACTCCAGGGTGCTGGAAAGAAGGGTTCGGCCGATAGTCGAACCTCTGATTGAAGAGGAACAATGCGGGTTCCGTCCTGGTTGTGGAACAACCGACCAGCTCTTTACTCTCACAAGGATCCTAGAGGGTGTCTGGGAGTATGCCCACCCAGTCTACATGGGTTTTGTGGAGTTGGAGAAGGCGTATGATCGGGTACCCCGGGAGATACTGTGGGAGGTGCTGCAGGAGTATGGAGTGAAGAGGTCCCTTCTCAGAGCCATCCAATCTCTGTACTTGCAAAGCGAGAGCTGTGTTCGGGTGCTCGGCAGTAAGTCGGACTCATTTTCAGTGAAGGTTGGCCTCCCCCAGGGCTGCGCCTTGTCATGAATCCCGTTTGTGATATTCATGGACAGGATATCGAGGCGTAGTCGGGGGGAGGAGGGTTTCCGGAAAAGGGTGCTGACCCAAAAGGCAAAGCTCTTGATCTACTGGTCAGTCTTCATTCCTACTCTCATCTATGGTCATGAGGGTTGGGTCATGACCGAAAGTACTAGATCGTGGGTGCAAGCAGCTGAAATGGGCTTCCTCAGGAGATCCCCCAATCAGAGGTGGTCAGTGTGGCATGGGAAAGGGATGTCTGGGGTCCCCTTCTGGAGCTGTTGCCCTCGCGACCCGAACCCGGAAAAGCAGTTGAAAATGAGTGAGTGATGAGAGTAATATTTCAAAAACTTCAAGATTAAATGAGGTTGTGGACAAGGTGACCCTCTGTCTCCATTGTTATTTATTATGGCATTTGAACCTCAAGGACTTGCAATAAAGAATCATAATAATATTTTAGGAATAACCATAGCAGAGCAAGAATACTGTTTGGCTATTTGCGGATGATGTCATTATCATTCTTAAATATATTAAAACATCTATCCCAGCCCTGTTGGATCAAATAAAGATTTTTGGAAATACCTCAGGTTATAAGGTAAACAACTCAAAAACCACAATTATGTTTTTAAACCATAATGAAAGGAAAAACCCACATGAGGAAGCTTCACAATTTAAAGTTGTTGATTGCTTTACTTATTTGGGAATTAAAATTGTACAAGGTCTTGAAAATATTGTTGAAACCAGCTATAGTCCAGTGGTTTTTCAGATTCCCTAATACAGAAACCATTCAGTGACATTTATGTATGTGCTTGGTTCTGCTCAAATCAATTGTCACTATATAAGATGCAGATCCATCTCAGATCTGCTGTGGCAAACCCAGGTGAACAAAGGGAGAAGCCAAAGGAACTTACTTGACATTTTATGACCGAGTTCATCTGATGTTGTGTCCAAACCTGGCAGGCAGATTGATACTACATGCTGATGGGGCTATACCTTTTTGTCCTGTGGTCAAAGTCATATGATTCTGAAGTTGTTTCCATATTGTCTAATTTGAGATCTAATCAAGTTTGAATTCTGAAAGTTGTGATACATTTTAACCTTGTGTCTCCCAGCTTTTGTCAGAGTTTGAGTTTTGTTTGGTTATCTGTTTTATTTTGTTCTTTTGTTCTTTTATTTTCTGTTTCATTGGTTATGGTATGTTTATTCTCTTGCTGGGTTTTTCTGCTTGGGTCTGTCTGTCACTATCTCTCCTGCCTGTCTCTTGGTTCTTGGTGATGGGTGTTTCCCTTTCTCTGGCCACACCCTTGTTCTGGTGCTTTTTTATGCACACCTGTTCTGATTTGCTGACCTGGGGTTATATAAGCTGTCTGGGTGTGTTTGTCCCTCGCCAGTTTGTCGTTCCTTGTGCCTTCATTCCAGCTCTCTTCCTGCGTTCGTATTCCTGCCTGCCTCATAGTGTGTACCACACCTCCAGCCTGTTGCCTCGACCACGCTGTGTCCAGCAACTTCGCACAGCCATTGAAGAGGAGTGGACCAACATTCCACAGGCCACAATTGACAACCTGATCAACTCTATGCGAAGGAGATGTGTTGCACTGCATGAGGCAAATGGTGGTCACACCAGATACTGACTGGTATCCCCCCCAATAAGACAAAACTGCACCTTTCAGAGTGGCCTTTTATTGTGGACAGTCTAAGGCACACCTGTGCACTAATCATGGTGTCTAATCAGCATCTTGATATGGCACACCTGTCAGGTGGGATGGATTATCTCAGCAAAGGAGAAGTGCTTACTATCACACATTTAGACTGGTTTGTGAACAATATTTGAGGGAAATGGTGATATTGTGTATGTGGAAAAAGTTTTAGATCTTTGAGTTCATCTCATACAAAATGGGAGCAAAACCAAAAGTGTTGCATTTATATTTTTGTTGAGTGTATATATATAGTAAATTATCCACAGGTGTATATAATAAAACGGCCACCTCATTCTGTATGCAGAACTGCACCGCGCGCAAAAGAGCACTTTTGCAGAAATAAACGGACGAACACAAAGTTAAAAGTGGATTCACGTTGTAAAAATGATTGTGTTTAAAGCCAAGGAAAAAATAAAGCCAGCAAGCCACGGATGGAAAGGAAGCCACTTAGAGCACAGAGGTGGCTGTCCATGAAAGGACAACAGCAGCGCGCGTGCAAAAGAGTGCTTTTGCAGAAAGAAAACGGACGAACACAAAGTTAAAAGTGGATTCACGTTGTAAAAATGATTGTGTTTAAAGCCAAGGAAAAAATAAAGCCAGCAAGCCATGGATGGAAAGAAAGCCTCTTAGAAAGAGCACAGAGGCGGCTGTCCATGAAAGGACAACAGCAGCGCGCGCAAAAGAACGATTTTGCAGAAATAAACGGACAAACATAAAGTTTTGTGTGTTTAAAGCGCAGAAGAAAAGCCAGATAACTGCGGAGCCAGCGAGGAGCACAGAGGCGGCTCTCCAGGAACCCGTGGTTCGGGTCTAGCTGGTCTGGTGCATTACAGGTGGACAGCAGCCTGGCGCACAGTGCACAACTGTGGAACTGTGCTGGAGTGTCTATTTTTGGACTGCATTTAAAAAAAAAAAGAAGGGACATCTTTAAATGCTGCTGTGAATCTGTGAATTGAAAACCCTGAAGGGACCAGGTGTGGGAGGGCTGGAGGTTTGGACCAAACTCATGCCTAAACGTGCGCCAACATGGCGCTATCATGGCGCTATCATGGCACTACATGGATTAGTGTGGCTGATGTGAGCGCTTCGAGGCTGTAATGACAGGTCGGTCATGACTTACTACAGGCTGCTACGCGGCACATGCACGGTACAGAGAGGCACATAGTGGCACCTTCATAGTGGATACGTGATAGATTAACCCATGCGTGGCTCCTTCTTCAGCCTTCATTATTCGGTGGGACCGAGGCTTAAGGCGCCTCTATGTTCCTCTCTGTACCTCACATGTGCCAGGTATCAGCCTCTAGTGAGCCACGACTGACCTGTCATTTGATCCCCGTCCAGCCTCGAGTGGCTCGTGTCACCGCATGTGATCCACGTCAAACCACATATGATCCATGTAGCACCGTGTTAATGCAGCGTTGGTGCACGTTTAGACATTGGTTTGGTCCAAACCTCCAGCCCTCTCACACTTGGTCCCTTTAAAGCAGGGTTGGGCAGCGAGGGCCGAGACACTGCAGGTTTTCCTTGCAACCAATCACCTCAGCAGGTGGATTGCTGATGAGCTTCTCCCCTGAACATAAACACCTGATCGTCAATGAAATCACCTGCTGAGACAAGTGATCATTAATGAAATCACCTGCTGAGGTGATTGGTTGTAAGGAAAATCTGCAGTGTCTCGGCCCTTCATGGCACATGATTGCCCACCCCTGCTTTAAAGTGTGGGTTTTCAATTCACAGCATCCAGTCAAGATGTTGTTGCATTTTTTTAAACGCAGCCCAAAAAAAAAAAAAAAAAAAAAGACGCAACACCGAGTGAGTGTGCGCTCCCGGATACAAATTGTGATGGGGATAACTACTTTGGCACGACACAGTGTGCCTCATCTGATCCATTAACAAGATGTTAAATCTATCATGAACATACTTTCACAGTTGGAAATGAATATGCAACTGTTTTACCAAGCTATAAAACATTACAAATAGTTACCCTTTAAGCTGTTCCAAAATACGTTCCTCATGGAACGAGAGAGAGAGAGAGAGAAAAGTCCAGATGAAACAGTCCTCTGTGATTCCAGAAACAATTAGAGGTGTTTTGAACATCCAAACTGACAAAAAATGATTAATTCTCTGCAAAATAATTATTTTATATACAGCATCCAGCGCACAAAGTAGGTGGAATTGTGTGCACAAGAGGGCTGAGCCTCTCCAAAAATAGCCTCTCCAGTCCTTGTAGCTGCCAGGCACTCATAATGGGCTTTTAGCAGCCTCATCCTCACCACAAACATGCCTCTATAATCCTCGTTAGTCCTTGTAATAACTTGCACACAAACTGCCCCACGCTGTTGCTACCTTTTGAACTTCTCGCCACGCTCAGAGATGAGCCTCGTTAACCGAAGATAATGCCTCTAAGAGCCTCTCTGAGCCACTATTCTCCCACAATAGTTGAATAACTCCTCTCGTAACAATAAAAAACCATGCTGCATGGCTCATTATTCACTGTTCATTATTTGGTGGGACCAGGGCTTTACTACGAGAAAACAACAGTACTGTGATCGTGACAATACGTCACTTGCTAACGCCTCACCACCGAAATTAGCCTGGTACTGGTAGCTCATTTTACAAGTGAAAACTCCCCATTTCTGTTGAAATTTGGTAACTCTCCGACCATACAATAGCATGTGTGGAATGCACACATTCACTTACTATAAAATTGAGCTGCTGTGGCCATGGCAATTGTAAAACAATGACATCACGCCGACTTACAGAATAGGCTGAAAAGGAGAGGGCACTTGTACTGTACGTCAGATTGGTACATGCCAATAATCACAGAAAGGTACAGCAGTGGAGAAATTTGTTTTTGATAAATTGTGCAAAAAATAAATATTACACAGTAAGGAGTGACTAATTTGTCAACCTAAAGGCACATGCACGCATCAGCCAGGAATGTTGAAAATGCTTTGCTGATTAGTGGATTTGCTGAGAATGATAGCAGGAAATAAAGGGGGAAAAAGTGTTAAACATACATGTGGTTTCTGTCATTATCTCCCAGACTGGCTTGTTACCGTAATCCATCTTTGAATGGGCTGAATTAGGTACAGCCTTTGAAAGGGGAACGAATAAGGGTGAGTCAGCCACTTTACTGCATGGACAGCATTTCTTTCACTGCTGTCCTGCTTTGGCCCACGACATGGCCCTCAGTGTTTCACAGAGATGCTCTCAGATTATTTTTCTGTTCATCAACAGAGCTGAAGTTTTTTTTTTGTTTTTTTTTTGTAATCAATTAGACGCATATAGAAAGTTAATAAATTTTAAGCAAACTTTGAAACTGATTTGTGTTTTTCACCTCATACCATAAAACTCCTGCAATGTTGTCTTTGTAGGCTACCAAAGAAAACAATGGCACATCTTGTTCAGAATGCAACAGCCAGAGTTTTTACATATGGATATAAAGACCAGCATATGGCAACGTTAATACACTGAACTGAAAAGCAGAATGAATTTCAAAATGCTCGTAATACATGAAGCATACAATGGATTGACTGTCCTACTAACACTACCTATTGCATTAAATATGCATTGAATTTGTTTCATTGGCTATTAGCTATGCAATAAAGATATGTACACATGCTAGCTTGGTGGTGGACCAACGTGTTGATTTTCAGTCATGTCAGATAAGCCCTATGTTGCACCAAGGCAATAGCGTACAAATTTACTGCTGAATCATACTCAGGGATGGGCAATATGGCTTAAAATCCATATTGCGATATACAGTGGCTTGCAAAAGTATTCAGCCCCTTGGTATTTCACACATTTTAATTTGTTTATGGCATTTCAAATACAAAAAGTAAATCAGGCTTCTCAATATAAAAATTTATAAAAATTATCTTCTTTAGATTCAAACTGAAAACAAATGTCTACAACTTGATATAAATTAATTAAAAATATAAAAGCCAAGATGATGGGTTGCATAAGTAATCAGCCCCTTTGGTGTAAACCCTGTAAATAATCAGTTTAATTGCCAGTTTTCTTCACACAAGTCAGGAGATGGATACATGAACATTTCCAAGTCACTGAATATGTCTTGAACTTTATTTACATTAGTTATGAAGAAATACAAACAGTATGGCACTCTATGGTAAATCTGTGTGGAGTAGATAGTTCTCAAAAACTGAGTGACTGTGCAAGAAGGAGAACAGTGAGGAAAGCCACCAAGACGCCCTGACAACCCAGAAAAAGTTTTAGGCTTCTGTGGCTGTGATTGTGCACAGAAATTGTGCACAGTGCAAATTCTGCATTTTGTATCTCCAGTTATAAAGCTTCCCGATGAAGACAAGGGTCTTCTTTCACTAAAACATCAAATCTAGGCTTGCATCTCAGATGTACCTTCTGGGAAATTGTAGGTGAACTTTCAGATCTTTTTAAGAAAATCCTCCTCTGCTCAACTTCATCATGAAGCTGTATAACTGGAGATATAAACTGTTAATAAAACTGATTGTTTACAGGTATTATACCAAAGGGGCCCATTACTTATGCAACCCATCATCTTGGCTTTTACATTTTTAATAAATTTATATCAGGTTGTAGAGATTTACTTTTAGTTTGACTTTAAGGAAGATAATTTTAGAAATTTTTATATTGAGAAGCCTGGTTTACTTTTTTATTTGAAATGCCTTAAACAAATTAAAATATGTGAAATACCAAGGGGCTGAATGCTTTTGCAAGCCACTGTACATTCCAGCCTCTTGCGACAACAATATACAGTGAGGAAAATAAGTATTTGAACACCCTGCGATTTTGCAAGTTCTCCCACTTAGAAATCATGGAGGGGTCTGAAATTTTCATCTTAGGTGCATGTCCACTGTGAGAGACATAATCTAAAAAAAAAAAAAAAAAAAAAAATCCGGAAATCACAGTGTATGATTTTTTTTTTATAATTTATTTCTATGTTACTGCTGCAAATAAGTATTTCAACACCTACCAACCAGCAAGAATTCTGGCTCACACAGACCTGTTAATTTTTCTTTAAGAAACCCTCTTATTCTGCAGTCTTTACCTGTATTAATTGCACCTGTTTGAACTTGTTACCTGTATAAAAGACCTGTTCACACACTCAATCACACTCCAACCTGTCCACCATAGCCAAGACCAAAGAGCTGTCTAAGGACACAGGGGACAAAACTGTAGACCTGCACAAGGCTGGGATGGACTACAGGACAACAGGCAAGCAACTTGGTAGAAGACAACAACTGTAATGATTATTTATTAGAAAGTGGAAGAAACACGAGATGACTGTCAATCTCCCTCGGTCTGGGATTCCATGCAAGATCTCACTTTGTGGGGTAAGGATGATTCTGAGAAAGCTCAGAACTACACAGGAGGACCTGGTCAATGACCTGAAGAGAGCTGGGACCACAGTCACAAAGATTACATTAGTAACACATGATACTGTCATGGTTTAAAATCCTGCAGGGCAGCAAGGTCCCCCTGCTCCAGCCAGCACTTGTCCAGGCCCATTTGAAGTTCACCAGTGACCATCTGGATGATCCAGAGGAGGCATGGGAGAAGGTCATGTGGTCAGATGAGACCAGAATAGACCTTTTTGGAATCAACTCCACTTACCATGTTTAGAGGATGAGAACAACCCCAAGAAAACCATCCCAACCGTGAAGCATGGGGGTGGAAACATCATACTCTGGGGGTGCTCTTCTGCAAAGGGGACAGGACGACTGCACCGTATTGAAGGGAGGATGGATGGGGTCATGTATTGCGAGATTTTGGCAAACAACCTGCTTCCCTCAGTAAGAGCACTGAAGATGGGTCATGGCTGGGTCTTCCAGCATGACAATGACCCCAAATACACATCCAGGGCAACTAAGGAGGGGCTCCGTAAGAAGCATTTCAAGGTCCTGGAGTGGCCTAGCCAGTCTCCAGACCTGAACTCAATAGAAAATCTTTGGAGGGAGCTGAAACTCCAAACCTGAAAGATTTGGATAAGATCTGTGTGGAGGAGTGGACCAAAATCCCTGCTGCAGTGTGTGCAAACCTGGTGAAAAACTACAGGTAACATTTGACTTCTGTAATTGCAAACAAAGGCTACTGTACCAAATATTAACATTGATTTTCACAGGTGTTCAAATACTTATTTGCAGCAGTAACATACAAATAAATTATTAAAAAAATTAATACATTACGATTTCCGGATTTTATTTTATTTTTTTTAGATTATGTCTCTCACAGTGGACATGCACCGAAGATGAAAATTTCAGACCCCTCCATGATTTCTAAGTGGGAGAACTTGCAAAATCGCAGGGTATTCAAATACTTATTTTCCTCACTGTATATTACAATATATAAATTTTAATAGAACCTAATTTAGAACAGGTTACACACACCCTAAGGAAAGCCAAACTGCTAAACTGCTGTTTGCCCAACTCTTTATAAGCTGACATCATCTGTCTTCATATGACAGAAACTTCTGTGCCATGTGAGAGGGTCATCTGCAAAACTGGAGAGGTAGTAACAAAGAAGAAGAACAGACTCAAACCTCACACCACTGAAATGAGCTTATGTTTAAATAAAAACCTTTGAAGTGCCAAAATACCTTTTATTTTGTATAACTGTTTTCATAACAGTCCCTCGTTCCACAAGCATTTCTCAATTTATATCTCTGTTGCATACAGTAATTTATGATGGCACAATCCCATTATAACACAAGTATATTATTCATGTCTTTAAAAGAAAATATAGTCAAAAACGTCAAGATGCATATAGAACATTTGTTATTAAACATCTTTAACAGTGCCTTACTGTTTCATGACATCTTTCCCTTTATTGTTCCATACAAGTGCTGTGTTGAAGATTGGCCAGCCATTGAATCGTTACCGTTATTGGCAAGTGCTATTTTAATTAATTTTGAGTGGTTTTAGATACATTGAAAATAAGAATAATAGACATTTATGTTGTGATATTTGTAATATCAAAGTTCATTTTTGCATGTTTCTGTCAAAGTCTAAGTTAATAAAATAAATAACGTTTAAAAGGTTAATACGTTATTTGATGGGCATAGCATTTGCTGTCTTCTTCAAAAATGACAAGATGTACCTTTAATACAGTGAAGCATGCAGTTTTTCTGTCATGACATGTTTGTTTGACCATTTTTGAGTGGGATTGCATTACCCTTTTTAACAGTATAATTAATATATATATATATATATATATATATATATATATATATATATATATATATATATATATATATATATATATATAATCTTGTTTGAGCAAGAGCTGAACCTGGACTAATTTGATTGTCCAGGTTGGATGAAAAAAAATCTGAATTAGTTTTTCCACACTTTCCTGTTACACTGAGGCTTGTAATCAGTTTGTACTTTCTATATAGTTTCAATAAAAACTATTAACTTTTCATTGTGAAAATGAGTGAAGCCCTCTTCCTCTTCTCCTCTCCCCCCATCCTCCTCCTTCTCTCTCTCTTTCCCTCCCCGTCGCTCTCACTGAGCAGAGTGTTTTGGAAATATGAAGCCTTTAAACTGTAAAATAAACCATAAGTTTCTGATGCATTAGCATCTATAGACACAGAAGTAATTCTGGATTAGGAAAGGAAAGACTGTCTGCTCTGAGCTGCCTTCGTGCCTTATTTCTTTATTTATTTGGTTGAAATTGCAAAATAAGCAAAACTATAGCTCTATAAGCTTGAAATACGATCAAATTCGTACATTTTCAGCAACATTTCAGTTCATTTTTAGAAAATTTGTGCCAGGCGTCTCAACCCATTTGTTTCTTTTATACTTTAATTTTTATTAAATTGCAATTTCATTATTAACAACAACAGCACAATATTGGTATCTCATTATTGAAAAAAAAAATAAAATAAAAACAAAACAAGACAAAAAACAAAAACCATAAAATAAATGCATTGCTTGTGGAAGACCAACTTAAAGTATAGCAACATTGAATGTTTGGTTGATTTTTTTTCTTTTTCTTCTTTTTCTTTCATTTCCCGTTTTCCCCTCTCCTTCGCTTCCCCCCCTCTTCTCCTTTTAAGTGCAGTGGGGGAAATACTCTGTGTGGCTATAGACGAAGTGCCCCACCCAAAGCAGCAAGGTGATTTGGACAGAACCCTCCATACCCCCAAAATGGAGTACCTCTCTCCACAAACAAACAAACAAACAAACACCCATTCTTCCTTCTGTATAACTAGAGCCACTCCCCCTCATCCTGTTAAGGGGGGGGATAAATATCATACCTCTTGGTGTGCCTCATTCATCCAAACTAGAAAAGTGACTTTAGTATGTGCCATTTGAAATACTGTTTTCTAAGGTCTCACTACACCTTCCCATCAACACCTGGCAGCATTAACTCAACCAAAAATACACTTTGAAAACCCCTAATTCAATAGCTAATCACCGCCACCTGTAGCATGTCAAACCACACAAATACTCCACACCAAGAGGCACACAGATCCCCAATCAATTTACAGGGCACCAATCACCCATAATTAAATAAATTAAAAAAAAAATTGGTAACACTTGAAGGTATCATCATAATAGTGACATGACACTGTCATAGCTGTTACATGACACAGTCATGAATGTGTATAAACATTATGTTATCATAGCTGTTACATAACACAGTCATGAATGTGTCATAAACATTATGTTATCATAGCTGTTACATGACACAGTCATGAATGTGTCATAAACATTATGTTATCATAGCTGTTACATGACACAGTCATGAATGTGTCATAAACATTATGTTAATGTCATAAATGTTTAGGACTGCTGTCATTAAGTGTCATTTAGTTTTTGTAATGACAAGTTGACAAGTTGGCATACAGCTGAAGATCAAAAAGGCCAAAGAGAACTTCTGGTTATGTCGCTTTGATTAATAGGGATGTGAATCGTACAACAACTCATGATTCAATTCAGTTGCGATTCTTGGGGTGGCGATTCGATTCATAATCGATTATCGTTCCAAAGATCTCTGAGAAATAGTTATATTACTTAAAAATGTTTATGTTTAAGAAAATGCAGCTTTACAAGGTTAATCAAGTGATTCTAGATGTAAATTTACTCATCTGCTTTGCTCGTTCGGAGTTGGCTGGCAGTTTAGCGAAGTGCTGGTCAGTAGTCGGCAGATACCGCTGCTCTGCTCCTTTTAGCTCTGGGTCATGGCGTAGCATGTGGGCTTGCAGATTTGAAGTGTTTCCGAAGTACTTGACTTTCATTTTACAGATTTTGCACACTACATAAATCATGTCAAGCTCATTCTTACGCAGCAAATCCTAAAATCCAAAATGCACCCAAACATAAGACTGTGCTGGCTGAATTAGCTCTTCGTCCGCCATGCTAAGCTGCAGCACGCCGGACCCCCCCCCTCGCAGGGACACTGTAGTACGGAAGCCGTTGCCTGACAAACAGTACATGCAGCGAGTAAGCAAGGAAATGTTTAAAAAAATGCTTTTTAAAAATCGATTCTTGGACATTTTGGATCGATTCAGAATCGTAATAAATAAGAATCGCGATTCGGACATGAATCGATTTTTTCCGACACCCCTATTGATTAATATCAAGTTGTCATATTCAAGACAACCAAAAAAATATCCATTTGTCATTTGTCCAGTTGTCAAACTGTACAGCATAAAAATACTCTTTCAAACTAGGAAGCGCCAATCCTTCTTTATTTTTGGGTAACTGTAGTGTTGTGCATCTCACCCTAGGTCTCTTTCCAGCCCAAATAAACCTAGAAATAAGTTTATCCCAGACTTTAAAAGTACTAAGTGGGACCTCCACTGGTAAAGCTTGAAATAAATATAACAATTTAGGTACCATATTCATTTTAACTACCTTATTCCTACTACAAAAATCCCACAGATAAGTATTCCATCTTTCAATGTCTTGTCTAATGTTTTGGATCATTGTCTTATAATTTACCTCATATAATTTGTTCATCTCTCTCACAATGTTGATCCCCAGGTACTTGATTGAATCTGTATCCCATTTTAAATCTTATCAATATCTAATTTTATCTGAGGGAATATAGTTAAATAACAATATTTGAGTTATTTGAGTCTTTGTAATTTTTATTTTATAACCTCCATAAAAATTAAACCTCTGAAGAACTTCCATCAGTATAGGCAAAGAACTTTCTGGTTCAGTTAAATGGATCATGATGTCATCTGCAAATAGACTAATTAAATTATCTTTATGTCCCACTTTAACACCTTGTAATTCTTTGTGCTGGCGAATCGCCTGGGCCAATGGCTCAATATAAAGGGTAAATAACATCGGACTCAGACAACAACCCTGTCTGGTCCCCCTCTCCAATGTAAATATGGGTGATAGTGATCCATTTAGTTTTATTCTAGCTATTGGATGCTGATAGAGTACTTTTATACAAGCAATGGCTTGTTTGTTAAAACCAAATCTCTCCAACGTTTGGTATAAAAACACCCAGTTAACTCTGTCAAATGCTTTTTCTACGTGAAGACTTAACAGTATGGCAGCTTTATTTTCCCTTTGAACTATATCTATCAAATACAGTATCCTTCTGATATTATCATGCGTTTGTCGATTTTTTTAATAAATCCCGCCTTCATCTGTCAAGTCTGGAAGAAACTGTCCAAGTCTTTGAGCCTGTATCGTTGTGTATAATTTATAGTCAACGTTGAGAATTGAGATGGGTCTGTAGTTACTGCTGTTTTCTCTCTTCTTACCGTCTTGTGGTATTACAGTGATGGGGGGAGTTTACGTTCATCTTTAATCCAATTGAATGTTTTCATCAAAAGGGGACTCAACTCGTCTTTGAATAATTTAAACCATTCTGATGGAAATTTGTCACTACCTGAGGTTTTATTAAATTTTAGGCTGCCAATAGCCCTAATTTCCTCAAGTGTAATTTCTCTTGTAAAATTAGCATTTTGTATTTCACCAATACTAGGTAAATCTAAGTCTTCCACTGTAGTTTTTAAGGATTCCTTGTATAGTTGTTTATAATAATTAAAAAACAAGGTTTCTATTTCATCCGGATGATATTTTAATTAATTTGTTTCTGGATCCCATATTCTATAAATAGTTCTATCGATTTGTTTTTGCAGACGCCGAGCAAGCAAGTTCGTAGTGTTCAGTCCTACCTCATAATATGTCTATTTTAAGAACTGTGCCTTTTTCTCAATCTCTTGCTCTATTTTATCATTAATTTGAGTTCTCAACTGTTTTATTTGGGATAACAATTTTGGGTCTGTATTATTTTTGTGTTGTAATTCTAAGTTTGATAAAGGTAAGACTAATTTATTGTATTCCACAGTCCTCCCCTTTTTAATGGATGCTGATAAGGCAATCATTTTACCACGTATGACTGCCTTTAAAGAGTCCCACAATATAGATGGATCAACTTCCCCATCATCATTTGTTTTATGTTTCCCAGTTCCCGATTTGTTTCCCAGTGTAATCTTTACGTGCCTTAACTAAAGCACTCCTTCTGCTGAATCACCTCTAAATTATTTACACATTATTCACTTTGCGTGTTTTTAGGAATCCGCTAGGTTAGCGTAGCTACTAGCTCTTAGCCGATTTAGCATGGCGGCTTCTCCTGTCTCTCCCTCACTTTTCTGCTCTGGGTGTGAAATGTTTAGTTATTCCTCGGCCTTCTTTAGCAGTAACGGTACTTGTAATAAGTGTAGCTTATTCGTAGCTTTGGAGGCCAGGCTGGGCGAATTGGAGACTCGGCTCCGCACCGTGGAAAATTCTACAGCTAGCCAGGCCCCTGTAGTCGGTGCGGACCAAGGTAGCTTAGCCGCCGTTAGTTACCCCCTGGCAGATCCCGAGCAGCCGGGAAAGCAGGCCGACTGGGTGACTGTGAGGAGGAAGCGTAGCCCTAAACAGAAGCCCCGTGTACACCGCCAACCCGTTCACATCTCTAACCGTTTTTCCCCGCTCGACGACACACCCGCCGAGGATCAAACTCTGGTTATTGGCGACTCTGTTTTGAGAAATGTGAAGTTAGCGACACCAGCAACCATAGTCAATTGTCTTCCGGGGGCCAGAGCAGGCGACATTGAAGGAAATTTGAAACTGCTGGCTAAGGCTAAGCGTAAATTTGGTAAGATTGTAATTCATGTCGGCAGTAATGACACCCGGTTACGCCAATCGGAGGTCACTAAAATTAACATTAAATCGGTGTGTAACTTTGCAAAAACAAAGTCGGACTCTGTAGTTTTCTCTGGGCCCCTCCCCAATCAGACCGGGAGTGACATGTTTAGCCGCATGTTCTCCTTGAATTGCTGGCTGTCTGAGTGGTGTTCAAAAAATGAGGTGGGCTTCATAGATAATTGGCAAAGCTTCTGGGGAAAACCTGGTCTTGTTAGGAGAGACGGCATCCATCCCACTTTGGATGGAGCAGCTCTCATTTCTAGAAATCTGGCCAATTTTCTTAAATCTTCCAAACCGTGACTATCCAGGGTTGGGACCAGGAAGCAGAGTTGTAGTCTTACACACCTCTCTGCAGCTTCTCTCCCCCTGCCATCCCCTCATTACCCCATCCCCGTAGAGACGGTGTCTGCTCCCAGACCACCAATAACCAGCAAAAATCTATTTAAGCATAAAAATTCAAAAAGAAAAAATAATATAGCACCTTCAACTGCACCACAGACTAAAACAGTTAAATGTGGTCTATTAAACATTAGGTCTCTCTCTTCTAAGTCCCTGTTGGTAAATGATATAATAATTGATCAACATATTGATTTATTCTGCCTAACAGAAACCTGGTTACAGCAGGATGAATATGTTAGTTTAAATGAGTCAACACCCCCGAGTCACACTAACTGTCAGAATGCTCGTAGCACGGGCCGGGGCGGAGGATTAGCAGCAATCTTCCATTCCAGCTTATTAATTAATCAAAAACCCAGACAGAGCTTTAATTCATTTGAAAGCTTGTCTCTTAGTCTTGTCCATCCAAATTGGATGTCCCAAAAACCAGTTTTATTTGTTATTATCTATCGTCCACCTGGTCGTTACTGTGAGTTTCTCTGTGAATTTTCAGACCTTTTGTGTGACGTAGTGCTTAGCTCAGATAAGATAATTATAGTGGGCGATTTTAACATCCACACAGATGCTGAGAATGACAGCCTCAACACTGCATTTAATCTATTATTAGACTCTATTGGCTTTGCTCAAAAAGTAAATGAGTCCACCCACCACTTTAATCATATCTTAGATCTTGTTCTGACTTATGGTATGGAAATAGAAGACTTAACAGTATTCCCTGAAAACTCCCTTCTGTCTGATCATTTCTTAATAACATTTACATTTACTCTGATGGACTACCCAGCAGTGGGGAATAAGTTTCATTACACTAGAAGTCTTTCAGAAAGCGCTGTAACTAGGTTTAAGGATATGATTCCTTCTTTATGTTCTCTAATGCCATATACCAACACAGTGCAGAGTAGCTACCTAAACTCTGTAAGGGAGATAGAGTATCTCGTCAATAGTTTTACATCCTCATTGAAGACAACTTTGGATGCTGTAGCTCCTCTGAAAAAGAGAGCTTTAAATCAGAAGTGTCTGACTCCGTGGTATAACTCACAAACTCGTAGCTTAAAGCAGATAACCCGTAAGTTGGAGAGGAAATGGCGTCTCACTAATTTAGAAGATCTTCACTTAGCCTGGAAAAAGAGTCTGTTGCTCTATAAAAAAGCCCTCTGTAAAGCTAGGACATCTTTCTACTCATCACTAATTGAAGAAAATAAGAACAACCCCAGGTTTCTTTTCAGCACTGTAGCCAGGCTGACAAAGAGTCAGAGCTCTATTGAGCTGAGTATTCCATTAACTTTAACTAGTAATGACTTCATGACTTTCTTTGCTAACAAAATTTTAACTATTAGAGAAAAAATTACTCATAACATCCCAAAGACGTATCGTTATCTTTGGCTGCTTTCAGTGATGCCGGTATTTGGTTAGACTCTTTCTCTCCGATTGTTCTGTCTGAGTTATTTTCATTAGTTACTTCATCCAAACCATCAACATGTTTATTAGACCCCATTCCTACCAGGCTGCTCAAGGAAGCCCTACCATTATTTAATGCTTCGATCTTAAATATGATCAATCTATCTTTGTTAGTTGGCTATGTACCACAGGCTTTTAAGGTGGCAGTAATTAAACCATTACTTAAAAAGCCATCACTTGACCCAGCTATCTTAGCTAATTATAGGCCAATCTCCAACCTTCCTTTTCTCTCAAAAATTCTTGAAAGGGTAGTTGTAAAACAGCTAACTGATCATCTGCAGAGGAATGGTCTATTTGAAGAGTTTCAGTCAGGTTTTAGAATTCATCATAGTACAGAAACAGCATTAGTGAAGGTTACAAATGATCTTCTTATGGCCTCGGACAGTGGACTCATCTCTGTGCTTGTTCTGTTAGACCTCAGTGCTGCTTTTGATACTGTTGACCATAAAATTTTATTACAGAGATTAGAGCATGCCATAGGTATTAAAGGCGCTGCGCTGCGGTGGTTTGAATCATATTTGTCTAATAGATTACAATTTGTTCATGTAAATGGGGAATCTTCTTCACAGACTAAAGTTAATTATGGAGTTCCACAAGGTTCTGTGCTAGGACCAATTTTATTCACTTTATACATGCTTCCCTTAGGCAGTATTATTAGACGGTATTGCTTAAATTTTCATTGTTATGCAGATGATACCCAGCTTTATCTATCCATGAAGCCAGAGGACACACACCAATTAGCTAAACTGCAGGATTGTCTTACAGACATAAAGACATGGATGACCTCTAATTTCCTGCTTTTAAACTCAGATAAAACTGAAGTTATTGTACTTGGCCCCACAAATCTTAGAAACATGGTGTCTAACCAGATCCTTACTCTGGATGGCATTACCCTGACCTCTAGTAATACTGTGAGAAATCTTGGAGTCATTTTTGATCAGGATATGTCATTCAAAGCGCGTATTAAACAAATATGTAGGACTGCTTTTTTGCATTTACGCAATATCTCTAAAATCAGAAAGGTCTTGTCTCAGAGTGATGCTGAAAAACTAATTCATGCATTTATTTCCTCTAGGCTGGACTATTGTAATTCATTATTATCAGGTTGTCCTAAAAGTTCCCTGAAAAGCCTTCAGTTAATTCAAAATGCTGCAGCTAGAGTACTGACGGGGACTAGAAGGAGAGAGCATATCTCACCCATATTGGCCTCTCTTCATTGGCTTCCTGTTAATTCTAGAATAGAATTTAAAATTCTTCTTCTTACTTATAAGGTTTTGAATAATCAGGTCCCATCTTATCTTAGGGACCTCGTAGTACCATATCACCCCAATAGAGCGCTTCGCTCTCAGACTGCAGGCTTACTTGTAGTTCCTAGGGTTTGTAAGAGTAGAATGGGAGGCAGAGCCTTCAGCTTTCAGGCTCCTCTCCTGTGGAACCAGCTCCCAATTCAGATCAGGGAGACAGACACCCTCTCTACTTTTAAGATTAGGCTTAAAACTTTCCTTTTTGCTAAAGCTTATAGTTAGGGCTGGATCAGGTGACCCTGAACCATCCCTTAGTTATGCTGCTATAGACGTAGACTGCTGGGGGGTTCCCATGATGCACTGTTTCTTTCTCTTTTTGCTCTGTATGCACCACTCTGCATTTAATCATTAATGATCGATCTCTGCTCCCCTCCACAGCATGTCTTTTTCCCGGTTCTCTCCCTCAGCCCCAACCAGTCCCAGCAGAAGACTGCCCCTCCCTGTGCCTGGTTCTGCTGGAGGTTTCTTCCTGTTAAAAGGGAGTTTTTCCTTCCCACTGTAGCCAAGTGCTTGCTCACAGGGGGTCGTTTTGACCGTTTGGGTTTTACATAATTATTGTATGGCCTTGCCTTACAATATAAAGCGCCTTGGGGCAACTGTTTGTTGTGATTTGGCGCTATATAAAAAAAAATGATTGATTGATTGATTGATCATTGAACTGTAGATATTCCTTTATTTCCAATTTAATTTGGAAATACCAAATTAAATTATACCACTGCTTTATTATTTAAAATGCCTACATTCATTCTCCACACCACGTTCCTCCTCCTCCACTCCAGCTGAACTGATAGATACAAAGCACTATGATCTGACACATCTGCTACGTCAATATGACATTCCTTAAACTATAACAATCTCCTTTTTGCATAAAAAATAGTCTGTTCTCAAATATGTTGAATGTGGTGCTGAATAATGAGTATAATTTCTCTCCAATGGGTGAGCATACCTCCAGACATCAAAAAAGTCCATATCTTCCCAGGCTGTATTAATTAATCTGGTTAAATTACTTCTACTATTTTTAAGACAAGTTGTGTCCAAATCCTGATTTAGTATTGCATTAAACTCTCCACAAAATCACCACATATACAGACACCCTCTGATTCCAATGCAGTAACCTCAAACAATGAATTAAAAAAGTTTTTATTGCTGTCTGGCGGTGCATAAATATCTATCAGAGTCACTATATTTTCCTCAAGTTTTCCCTTAGTGATTATGTATCTACCCTCTTTGTCTTTTATTTCTTTGAGGAGTTCAAAATTAACCTTATTTGAAAAAAGAATGGTAACTCCTCTTGTATGGGAATGTAAATATGAGCTATAGTAAATGTTTTTATACCCAAACCTTTTTCATTTAATTACATTTTTCATGTTCTTGTTTAGAAAGATGGGTTTCCTGCAGATATGCACTGCCTCCCTCTTCAATCTTGCCATCACTTTTGCCCTTTTTATTGGGTTTCCCAATCCATTAACATTCAATAATAGTAATTTTACAAGCTCCTGCTGCATTTTGACTTGAATAATCTTCCAACTTTATATTTCCACATGTTAAAAGAAAGAAAAAACAAAACAAAACAGAAAAAAGAAAACAAAACAGAAAAAAGAAAACAAAACTAAACATAAAAACAAATAACTGTGCAATATTAACCAACTGAAACATTAATCTATAATACAAAATGAACACTATGACACAAAATGACCTCGAATGTCTGAAGAACATTCTCCAGATAAGCTGAGGGAGAGAAAGCCTCCCTTGATGAAATGGTCTCCTTTCAAATAGTTAGCCACATTCTTTGTTCACTTGCTAGTGTGAAATTGAGTTTGCTGGCTGTGTTGATCTGCCTCATTCCGGTCAGTCAGTGCAAATAAATTTTAAGGGATAGGACAATTATTTTGATTAACCAGTGATTCCCCCTGGTCAGTTGGATGTCTGGCATTGAAACTGTTGATGAACTGCTTTACCCTGTGCTGCTGTGTCCAAACCAGTGTGCAGTCCCACGCGTCTCCACGGCGCGCTCCGCTGGAGGTGTGCTAGCAGATCTCTTCTTCTGGGGGGTCCCTCCACATCTCCACTGTGAAACCTTGCCGTCTGAGCTCCTGTGCTGCAGCTCCCACACTGTCGTACACCTGCACCCCACCGTTCCAGTGGATGCGCATTTTATTAAAGGGCATCTGGAATCTAATGTGTTTTTCTTTAAGAACTTTTTGGTGTTGGAGTATGCCCTACATTGGCGCAATATGGTAGTTGTATAATCATGGTCAAAGTATAGCACTTTCCCTCCAGTTGTAATCTTCATTCGCCACACTTTTTGAATGACCATCTCCTTTACATTATATTGCTGAAAATTCACCAAGATGGACCTTGGAGGTGAATTAAGGTTTTGTTTCTGTGCCAGGGATTGGTGGGCATGTTGTATCTGCAGTTCAATGTCTTCTGAAAGTTTAAGCTCCGTACGGAACAACTTCTCCACAAGCTCTGCCACTGAATTGCCCTTCACACCTTCTGACACACCATGAATACACAAATTATTTTGTCTAGCTCATAATTCCAAGTCATTTAATTTATCTAAATTCTGTAGGTCCTGTACAGTTTGTTGAATGGCAGTATCAGCCTCCGCAATCCAGGCTTCAAAGTCATTAATTCTCGCTTCCATCTCTTCCACGTTTTTCTTAAACTCAATCAGTTCCTCCCGCATGTCACGTTTAATTTCTTCTTTAAGCATTTTAAGGTCTTCTTTTAATTCAGACTTGAGTTCATTAATCTGCTTACTTGTGTCTTCCAGTCCCAAACATTTAGCCGCTGCATCATCGCCATGTTGGTCTCCTGCTTGTTGCTTGTCATCGGATTGCGCAGCCAGCCTCCAACTTATCCCATATCCCTTTACCTCTTCCTTTGTTTCCCCTGGTCATACTCATACTGGAATTAACTTTAATATCTTTGAATTAAGTGCCAGTGGGCTTAAAAAGCACCAAGTCATGTGAGAGATAATCCCTATGGAACGACACGTTTTGGCGCCAAGTCACGCAGCGCGACGCGATGGACGCGAATGAAGCGATGCGAGTGAAGCGATTTTGAGCAATTGGCACGTTTGTGGCACGATATTGCGTTGCATCACGTCGCGTTGCCCTCCTCTCCAAGTTGAAAAATCTGAACTTTTTCGTCTCGTCGCGCCGCGATGACCAATCAGGGACTGAATATGTAGTGACGTGGTGATGTCTGGAGTTTGACTGAAGATGTGAACATGTCCTGTATCTGGCAGCAGCCTGTGAGCAGGACTTATGTCTCTTTTGTCCTTTATTTCACAATTATGACAGAGTTTTTGGAGCGAGCAACAGCCCCGCAGCAGCGGGAGCGAAGTTTCTTTTTATTTTTATTTTATGTGCGTGCACGAGCGAATCGTCCATGAAGATTATTTTACTTATTAACTACACAGATGTATAATAAAACAAATGATGACTGGTTTCTAAACACAATTACGACAGAGTTTTTTGGGAAAGAGCGAGCAGCAGCCCTGCAGCAAGCAGCAGAGTTTTTTTTTTTTTTTTTTTACATGCGCTCGAGCGAATCGTCCGTGGAGATTATTTTACTTATTAACTACACAGATGTATAATAAAATAAATGGTGACTGGTTTCTAAACACAATTATGACAGAGTTTTTGGGGGAAGAGCGGGCTGAAGCCCCACAGCAGGCAGCAGAGTTTCTTTTTTTTTTTTTTAATTGTTTACATGTGCGCGCGTGAATGGGACAGGATGTCCTCAAACTGGGTCCTGCAGAGGCGGACGGACCACTGAAAGCGGCCGTCATCCAGACGCAGCTCCTGCAGCAAATAATGATACTCCCTGAATTGGGAACGTCTCATGACATTTGTCAGCTTTCCACAACAGCTCTCTCCGTGTGATCAAGGTCCCTCATGTTAACTTGACTGACAACCAGAGCCGGCGAGCGGAGTAGAAGCTCCTCCTATTTGATGACGTACCGGGGTAAATTTTCGCAGCAAAAGCAGAGCGACACACCGGGCGATGGTGGTGCATCCATCGCCATGCGACCCCTACGAATTTGTAGCATCTGGTCGCGCGTGGTGTGAACGCGGCATAAAAGCTCACGCTGCCATCACGCTCTGTTGCCAACCCAGAAGCCAATTTAAACCCGAGAGCTGTGGTGAAAGTTGCAGTAGCAGGTGGTGCTGTGCGTCACCACCCGCCATAGCTGGAACCCTGATTGTAAGCCAGATTTACGCTACTTATACTGTCTACTTCATATACTCCGCACCCCTAATCAACTAACAGTAGAAGCATTTTAACAAAAGACCAATATGAGGACATTTTACCCAAAAATGTTATTTGGCTAGCCAGTATTACCAAACATTAATTCAGTAGTGCTGTTTTTACAAATAAACATTATGCCACTTTTATTGGAAAATTAATTTGAAGCATTGAATGGTCAAAACGTATTTTTTAAAATCTATTAAACCCTACAAGGTATACAAATGCTGCCCGGACCTTCTTGGAATCCTCTGGAAGATCCTGCGTGTGATTTGGTGCAGAGGAGCTGTTGCGGACCAGTGGAGTGCAGGCGGAGGGTGTCTGGATACCCAAGGAGGAGAATTCCACCAAGCTAGAGCAGTTCAGAACAATCTCGCTCCTTAGTGTTGAGGGGAAGATTTTCTTCAGCATCCTTTCCAGAAGGTTGACATACTTCCTCCTCAAGAATAGCTACATTGACACTTTGGTCCAAAAAGGTGGGATCCCGGGGTGTCAGGATGCCTTGAACACACCGGGGTTGCCACCCAGCTGATTTGGGAGGTACGGGAGGGTAAGAGAGACCTTGTGGTGCTTTGGCTTGACCTGGCCAATGCCTACGGCTCCATACTCCACAAACTCGTGGAGACAACCCTGGATCGACACCATGTACCCAGGAAGATCCAGGACCTCATCTTGAACTACTATGGGAATTTCAGGTGCAGAGTCACTTCTGGGAGTGTAACATCAGACTGGCACCAGCTTGAAAAGGGCATCATAACTGGGTGCACCATCTCAGTTAGCCTTTTTGCCTTGGCCATGAACATGGTTGTCAAGGCAGCTGAGGAGGAGTGCAGAGGTCCTCTGTCAAAGTCTGGCATTCGGCAGCCCCCATCAGAGCCTTCATGGATGATCTCACTGTCACCACAACATCTGTGCCCCGTGGAAGAAGGTTACTCCAGGGCCTGGAAGAGCTCATCTCCTGGGCAAGAATGAGCTTTAAACCAGCTAAATCCAGGGCCATAGTGCTGAAGAAGGGTAAGGTGGCAGACAAGTTTCGCTTTTTTGTGGACGGCACAGTAATCCCATCAAGCACCTAGAAACCAGTCAAGAGCCTGGGCAAGGTTTTCAGCTGTAGTCTCAGGGATACAGTAGCAATTCAAGCCACCACCAAGGAGCTTGAATCGTGGCTATCGGCAGTGGACAAGTCTGGTTTACTCAGCAGGTTTAAGGCGTGGATTTACCAGCATGGCGTGTTACCTCGGGTACTCTGGCCTCTGCTGGTGTATGAGGTGCCCCTGTCGACAGTAGAGACTCTGGAGAGGAAAATAAGTGGCTACCTCCATAGATGGATGGGCTTTCCACACAGCCTTTGCAGTGCCGTGTTGTATGGGAAGGCAAACAAACTCCAGCTGCCGTTCAGCAGCCTCGACGAGGAGTTCAGGGTCTCTCACATAAGAAAGGCTTTGCTCTATCGGGACCCAAGGACTTGAAAGTGGCATTAGCATGCATCGTGGTATGAACGGGCAGGAAGTGGAGGGCTCAGGAGTGTCTGGAGGTAGCAGAGTCTCGGCTGAGGCACAGGGCTCTGGAGGGAATGGTAACTAGGGGACATGCAGGGCTAGGAACATTTCTTCAGCCACTCTATGAGAAGGTACACGGCAAGGACAAATGCCAGCTAGTCCTGAAGGATGTGCACTCAGGGGTCAAGGAGGAACGGGCTAGTAGGATGGTGGGCATGCAGCAGCAAGGGGCATGTACAAGGTGGGAGGGTGTGCTGGAGCAGAAGGTTTCCTGGCCTGAGATCTGGCGGGCAGAACCCCAGTGCATAAGCTTCATGGTTCGAGCCGCTTATGATGTCCTGCCCAGCCCATCCAATCTCCACCTCTGGGGCATGGGTGACTCTCCAGCTTGGGTGCTGTGCTCCAGGGGAGGTTCTCTGGAACACATTCTGAGCAGTTGCTCGCATGACCAGGTGCTCAACCCTATTGCAGAGACTCTCTCTAAAGCAGCGGATAAAAACAACAGCATCAAGCAACAACAGGGCAAAAGGAGCATCACCTATGGCAGGGCTGGAGAGCAGCCACAGTCACACCCCAAACCTGCGGCCGGCCTTCTCACTTCAGCAGTGGACTGGGATCTTATGAGTGGGCTTGGACAAGCAGCTCAAGTTCCCAGACAATGTTGCAACAGCTGCTTTGAGGCCAGACATCGTACTCTCATCAGTTTCCTCAAGTCAGGTGCTATTGATTGAGCTGACAGTTTCCTGGGAGGATCACATAGAGGAGGCAAATGAGCAAAAGCGGTCAGAGTACCAGTTAGTTAGGTAGTTATTTATTTTAATCATGTGAAAAAGTCAGGATAAAGACAAGCAGATGACTGACATTCTCTGGTTGGCTTACTCTATGTTTACCACTGATGCTTCACATTACCAGCTGGAGCATTTAAAAATAACAACAGTAATACTAATGTGCCTTAGCACTTTGAAACTAACTGATAAGTACAGCAAATGAATATCAACCTAGTTTCCAAGAAAAAGTAGGTCAAGGCTACGCATCTTTGGTAGACTTCTTCAACAACCCAAACTGCAGATCTGTTTTTTTTTGTTGACGATACAAACAAATAGTAGATAATGCATGAATGAAGTGATATAGAGAGTTTTTCAGTTTTAACAGGCAGCAGGCTTTCAGCACATGGTGAAACAGAATGACATTCAGAAGATTCATATTTTCCAGCTGCTGACTTGCAAATCCTTTTAGTATTATTACTGGAAATGTTACATTTTTAATATGATGGTGAACAACTTTGACTGAAGAGTTTGACAGGTAATAACATAACTTCACTTCACTTTGGCTATGCCTTCAGTCAGCTATTTGTTTCTCTGTTCACCTGAGAGGCATTTAAGGACAGCAAAGTATTTTCTTCAACTTTTTAGGCTTTCAGTAGAATTTCTACAGTCCTTCTCTGGTGTTTAAAGTCCTCTATTGTCCCTGAGGCCCATTGTTGCTGGTACTTAATCCTGGATTTTGTTGGTTAGTGGAGGTAATAATGGTGTTGTTGTGCTATTATTTCTCCATTGTGCTTATCTCTTACCCTGCTAACTGGGATACGATGAGGGGAGGTTATGTGATTGAATTATGATGTGCTACAATTTTATTTTCGAATGAGATGGTTTTTGGGTTCAGAACAACGTTGAAGATTTAGTGGTGATCTGATATTTTTCTTTCTGTCTTCATATTTGTTAAGTTTGTGAGACAAGTTTTCTTTTAAACTCATTCTTCAACATTCTCCTTCTACAATGACAAAAAAGTATTATGTTGGAAAAATGTCATCGTTTTGGCGGTGTTGGGACCGTTGAATACCCTTGTTAAAGTTAAACACGTTTTCTAAGATTCTGCTATTAACCTATAAAATTATTCACGGATTAGCACCTCCATACTTAGCTGGCCGAATTAAACCCTACGTACCGGCACAGCCCGGGCTCTGCGTTCTTATGGTGCAGGACTACTTTGTGTCCCTAGGGTGAATAAAAAGTCTGTGGGTCACAGAGCTTTCTCTTATTGTGCACCTGTTTTGTGGAATGATCTCCCTGTGTCAATAAAACAGTCAAATTCTGTAAAGACTTTCAACTCCAGACTTGAGACACACTTATTTTCCCTTTTGTCTGGCTAGCATACTGGCATAGTATGTTACTATGCTTTCTACCGTTTTAAATTCATTTTATTAGTAAACAGTGTGGTCCGTTACATCAACTTTATCTAAAGTCTGGGTCTGTTAGTGAAGCTTAGGGCTAGTGGCTGGTGATCACCTTTGTATTCTCCCAGAATTTCCTGTATATTTGTACTGTCAATTATCTCGGTAGCATGGCCCTAAAGTCATCAGAAATAGTTTTTTCCCTCGGGCCCCTTCACACAAAACACGAAAGACAAAATGACGAAAATCCGCAAACCAAACACGAAATGGGGAACCACGAACCATCGTGCGTGTGCATGAACACAGTGCGAGCAGCTGGGGCATGTTGCACCACATCATGCCATTGATGTGGAGAAAAATAAAATAAAAATCTGCTGTATAATTAGTGAATATCACTGGGTTGATATAAACAGTAAATAAAGGGGACAGAATGCAGAACCTCATGGTTAAATAACCCTGGTTAAATAAAAATAAATGCCACTCACAGGATTCAAACCTGCAATTTACAAAAGCTCTGATTACCAGATGGAGACTTTACCACTGCTCTACAATCACTGTCTTATAAGAGGAGCGTAAAATGGCTAAAATCAACAAGGAGATAAATGTATTTTTAAAAAAGAAAAAAGCACTGTGGTAACTGACCAAATGGTGTTTGTTATGGTGTTCCGCCCGCTGTCCGTTTTCCTCAACATTTCCTGCCCACACTGCATTCATGCCTTTGTGACCACCTCTGGTCTTTTTCTGTCAAATCTTCAGTGGTATTTTTTGTCTTCCGTTTTGTTAATTCTTTTCTTAATTATTTCATTCTTTCTGCACTTCCTGATAATGTGCAGCCTGTGTAATTATGCCTCTCCACACTGTTGGTTTGAGAAAAGATTAACAAGTTTTTGCACAGCTTGATTTGTCATTTAGATGCTGTTTAATCAGCAATTCAGCTGAAAAAAGTTGATGACTCACAGATGTGTGATACAAAATGCTTTGTTCCATTAAAATCCAGCCTGTTCTGCTGTGACTGTTTATTGGCATTTCATGGTGCCTCCCCCCCTCTCTCAAAAAAAATTTTCATGGGGCGACTAACAGCTTTATCAGTATCAGCTCACCTGATTGATCTACGTAAGGGGCCGTTACGTCTTCCTGTAAGGGACCAAAAACATCAAACTGCTACCAGTAGCTTAAATTGTGGGCATCTCAATTTTTCTGAAGTGTTGCAATGAAAAGACAACTCAGATACACACACCACAAATAAATAAATAAATAAATAAAATTATTGATGGACAGTAACAGTGTAAGGAATTTATTTAGTAGTTCATACTGTATGTCTATTCACATCATAAAGTGATATGCATTCCCACCATTTTATTACAGTTTTCAAATGTGATAGACTTCAATGTGGAAGCTGTATATTTGAAGTAAGCATGACCTCTCTGAATTAAGAGATGAAACTCCTCAAATGAACATCAAGAAAGTAGCCAAACCAAATCAGTTTTATTAGTCCGCGCTCCACTAAAGAAAGTGAGAGAGGGAGTACCAAATTGATTGAATAAACTTATTTCAATAAAAATTGGGGAACACTTACAAAATTGCTGGACCTCTTTTTGTCTTGTATGGAACAGACAGGCCATGACAGTGTCCATCTCAGATTTCCTTCAAACTTAAATCACAGGAAGTACCTACCACCAAATAAACACTCACCAATTTATTGGGCAAAACTCTCATTCGTGCCCTTAACAGAAGTCAACAAAGGTCACTAAAAATGAGCACAGTGTGAAATTTGGTCTTTTTAGCTCTTATGTCTCTAAACTACATTTTTCAGTAATTAGATACGGCAGATATTTACCTCCGCCAAGGAAGTTATGTTTTCGGTCACGTCTGTTTGTTTGTTGGTTGGTTAGTTGGTTTGTTAGCAGGATTACTCAAAAAATCTTCAATGGATTTCAATGAAATTTTTTACCAGGGGTGTATCTTGGCCTAACTTAGAAGTCAAGTCATTCCATTTTGGTAAGGATCCAGTAATTTTTTTAAAGGATTCTTTATCATTGCAGGATAGGGCTAATTTCAACATTTTTGCATCTAACTTCATGAAGACGGGTCACAAAGACTGAACAAAAATTAAGTTACGACGCAACAATAATTGAGCATTTGTTTCTCCTCATTGAATAAACTTATTAGAAAATTTAAAAAAAACTTGTGTAGTTCATGCAGTTTCTCTTCAGAAATACATTTGCTGAAGATCTAAGGGTTTAACCCTCTTGGACCGACGCCGTCGTATACAATGGCTGAGACCAAGCTTTACTAAATTATAAATAACTTTTTAATGATATGAGATAGAAATGTTTTTGTTTTTTGTTTTTTTTTGCTGAAAAGTTAACTCCACGGACTTTTGAGCCACCATCCACCATCTTTGTACTCCTTGTAGAAGCTGTGTGATGATGTGAGCAATGTGAGTGTCCAGTCGGAATTGGTTCACTGTCACATGGTTTTCCAAAATAAAATCGCAGGGAAGATTCACCTCGCGTGACACAAAAAAGATTGTTTTAGGAGTGATGTGTTACTAGTTTATTATAGTTTGCTGTGTGTTTTGAATAAATGTGTGTGGAAAATTATTTTCTGCTTTACTTTTTCCTTTCTTAATTCTGATTGTAAACCTTTATTACACTTATAAAACACAACGATAGCATATATATTTTGAAAGTACAGGTTGTCCTGAAAAAAAGAGACATAAAACTTGATTGTGGGATGCAGGGAGAGATATTAACAGCAATAATAAAACATTTATGCCAGGCGAGTGAACTGTCCAAAAAATGGTCTTGGACCCCAAAGGGTTAACCACTGAATCTGAAACATGACGGTAGATGCGTGAAATGACACGGAATATGTCTCTTTGTCAAAGGGTATTCCATGTGACATCAGTGACCCTATGGCCTTGGCGGAGGTTTGCGCTTTCCGAGTGCTTCTAGTTTATTTATGGCACAGGGATTTTCAAGCTCTGTATATAGGTGGCAAAGAATGGCTGCCCTATCACTTTTTTTGGTTTCTGAGTGCCTTGTGTGAAAAATACCCTTATATCCACTAACAAAGTTGTCAATATAGAGGATGATGTGTCACAGCTATTGCAGCAGAAAAAAAAAATGTTTTTTTTTTTTTTTTTTTTTTTGAGTCAGATATTATTGGTATACTTCTGTGCCACCTGGTGGCCCATGCATTTAAATAATTGACTTTTGTTAACTCTAACAATGTATGCTGATTTAATATGTGTTTATATACACTCACTGGCCACTTTATTAGGTACTGGGTACAACCCCCTTTTATCTTACAAACTGCCTTAATTAATGCCTTAATTTGTGGCATAGATTCAACAAGGTGTTGGAAACATGCCTCAGAGATCTATATTGACATGATGGCATCACACAGTCACCCATTCAGTCAGTCTGCCTGTTCTTCTCTGACCTCTGACATCAACAAGGGATTTTCATCCACACAACTGCCACTCACTATTTTCTTGTTTTCAGACCATTCTCTGTAAACCCTAGAGATGGTTGTTTATGAAAATCCCAGTAGATCAGCAGTTTCTGGAATACTCAGACCAGCCCATCTGGCACCAACAATCATGCCATGTTCAAAGTCACTTAAATCCCCTTTCTTCCCCATTCTGATGTGCTGTCTTCACCACGTCTAGATGCCTAAATGCAATGAGTTGCTGCCATGGGATTAGCTATTTGTGTTAACAAGCAATTGAAAAGATGTACCTAATATAAATAAATACATATATTCAGTAGGGCAAATAAGTATTTAATCCACTGTTGATTTTGCAAGTTTTCCCACCTACAAAGAATGGAGAGGCCTGTAAGGTGCATCGTAGGTAGATTTCAACTGTGACAGAATCTAAAAAAAAAATTCAGAAGATCACATTGTATAATTTTTAAATCATTCATTTGCATTTTATTGCATGACATAAGTATTTGATCCACTAGAAAAACAGATCTTAATATTTTGTACAGAAACCTTTGTTTGCAGTTACAGAGCTCAGACGTTTCCTGTAGTTCTTGACCAAGTTTGCACACTGCAGCAGGGATTTTGGTCCACTCCTCCATACAGATCTTCTCCAGATCTTTCAGGTTTGAAGTTTCAGCTCCCTCCAAAGATTTTCTATTCAGTTTAGGTCTGGAGACTGACTCTGCCACTCCAGGACCTTGAAATGCTTCTTACGGAGCCCCTCCTTAGTTGCCCTGGCTGAGTGTTTGGGGTCATTGTCATGCTGGAAGACCAAGCCATGACCCATCTTCAATGCTCTTACTGAGGGAAGGAGGTTGTTTACCAAAATCTCATGATACATCCATCCTCCCTTCAATACGGTGCAGTCGTCCTGTCCCCTTTGCAGAAAAGCACCCCCAAAAATGATGTTTCCATCCCCATGTGTCTCGGTTGGGACGGTGTTCTTGGGGTTGTTCTCATCCTCCAAACATGGGGAGTGGAGTTGATGCCAAAATGCTCTGTTTTGGTCTCATCTCACCACATGACCTTCTCCCATGCCTCCTCTGGATCATCCAGATGGTCACTGGTGAACTTCAAATGGGCCTGGACATGTGCTGGCGTGAGCAGGTGGACCTTGCTGCCCTGCAGGATTTTAAACCATGACGGCGTTGTGTGTTACTAATGTAATTTTTGTGACTGTGGTTCCAGCTCTCTTCAGGTCATTGACCAGGTCCTCCTGTGTTATTCTGGACTTTCTCATCATCCTGACCCCACGAGGCAAGATCTTGGATGGAGCCCAAATCCGGCAAAACTGACAGTCATCATGTGCAGGCTCGGACTGGTAATCTGTGATTTTGGGCATTTGCCCGGTGGGCCTCTGCACATTTAGACGTGTGTGGGCCAGCCGTCCCATATTTATAGAGATTATGGAAATATACAGTATTCTCGAACCGCATGCTGCTGTCAACACGAGGTAAATCCGTGATCGGTGAAGCTACAGCATTTAATCGGCGCAGCTGCAGAGCCACTTCCTGAATTTGTGTCAAAATAAAAGTTCTGTAGTGTTTCATACACGGCGCAGTCTTATTCTAGGTTTCAGTTTTGTTTCCGTTTGATCACACAACGGAGACTTACATCGAGCACAGTGATTGACATGACCAACAGCCAATGACAATGGAGAAGCATACAGGGTGGCCAATCAGATTGCAGGAAGAGCAGGCGGCCGCTCCCGCCCCTGTGAATGGATTGAGTCCTCGGCGCCTGGACTTCTCTCTGCTCTTCTACTGATACAAGGTTGGAATTGTTTCTTTTATCTTAATTAACTGTGCTTTACTTTTGTTCATCTTTAAATGCAACAGCTACGGACTTCAGCTCCTTAATTTGCTGCTGTGTGAATCCTAGCAGTGGTTACACATTACCTCTCTCTCTCTTTCTCACTCACTCACACACACACTTTGGAGACACAAAAACTTTTTTCCGCTTGTGTGCTTTTGCTTCTGTTTTGTCAAACCCGGCGGCAGAAAAAAAAAAAAAAAATCACAGAAAAAAAGTGCGCACCGGAGGAGACGTGCACTCCTGGAAAGCTTGTGTATTTACGCTGCACCGTTGTAAGAGACTGACTAAGAGTGAAGAGTGATGACAGTATTTTTTTATTATTATTATTTGAACGTATAGACCCCCGGTCAAGTGATCTCCTGCATACCACAGAGCCGGTGTTCTGTCGAGATGAGATGCACCAACTTTCGACACTCTGAGCTGTGACGTACCTTCGCATTGTCCAATAGGAACGACGCGTCGGGCCAAAACACAGAAGACTCGTGGCAGAAACCACTGATCTCTACAAAATGGATTGGACCAATCCGATTGGTGCAGAAACCACTGATCTGTACAAAACATTAACGTGTGACAGGACTGCTCATTTAGAGAGCAGTTTTCTGAAGAAAAATCATTGGAAATGTTTTTTCGTTGTTGTTACCTCAAAATTTCTGATTACTGTTAAAAAGTTTAGAACACTTGTAATTAAAACAGGTAAATAAATCAATAAATGGTTCTTTAGAAACCTTTCATCTGTAAATTAAAACCACCTGTTATTTCAGATTAGATAATTTCTTGTTTAACATAAGGAACCACAGACATTTATTTTTAGACAAATAAAATAACATGGAAACTTGTATATTTTTTGAAGTCTGGTAGATTATTTATATCTTATTTCAACCAGAAAAACAAACACTAAATAAATACAAATGTTTATTATAAATGCAAAAGGAAATAATTTAACAATGACTGCAGTGTGTTTGTAAAGTAGGATTTCTGTGACATAAACCTCATGATGTTTTTTTTATATATATATATATATATATATATACGAGGGCTGTCAATAAAGTTACGGTCCTTTTTATTTTTTTCAAAAACTATATGGATTTCATTCATATGTTTTTACGTCAGACATGCTTGAACCCTCGTGCGCATGCGTGAGTTTTTCCACGCCTGTCGGTGACGTCATTCGCCTGTGAGCACTCCTTGTGGGAGGAGTCGTCCAGCCCCTCGTCGGAATTCCTTTGTCTGAGAAGTTGCTGAGAGACTGGCGCGTTGTTTGATCAAAATTTTTTCTAAACCTGTGAGACACATCGAAGTGGACACGGTTCGAAAAAATTAAGCTGGTTTTCAGTGAAAATTTTAACGGCTGATGAGAGATTCTGAGGTGATACTGTCGCTTTAAGGACTTTTCACGGTGCGAGACGTCGCGCAGCGCTCTCAGGCAGCGTCATCAGCCTGTTCAAGCTGAAAACCTCCACATTTCAAGCTCTATTGATCCAGGACGTCGTGAGAGAACAGAGAAGTTTCAGAAGAAGTCGGTTTCAGCATTTTATCCGGATATTCCACTGTTAAAGGAGATTTTTTTAATGAAAGACGTGCGGACGGGTCCGCGCGTCGGGACGCAGCCGCCGCGACGCTCCGCCACAGGAAAAACACCTCTGTTGAAAGCCTTAAGGACAAGTTGGAACATGTCCTGCCTGTTAAACAATTTCTCATATACTCACTCCACTGAAAGCCATCAAAAGCCGCCTGGATTTTACAAATGGTTATCAACACGGAGGTGTTTTTCCTGTGCCGCCGCACCGCGTCGGCTGCGTCCCGACGCGCGGATCCGTCCGCACGTCTTTCATTAAAAAAATCTCCTTTAACAGTGGAATATCCGGATAAAATGCTGAAACCGACTTCTTCTGAAACTTCTCTGTTCTCTCACGACGTCCTGGATCAATAGAGCCTGAAATGTGGAGGTTTTCAGCTTGAACAGGCTGATGACGCCGCCTGAGAGCGCAGCGCGACGTCTCGCACCGTGAAAAGTCCTTAAAGCGACAGAATCACCTCAAAATCTCTCATCAGCTGTTAAAATTTTCACTGAAAACCAGCTTAATTTTTCGAACCATGTCCACTTTGATGTGTCTCACAGGTTTAGAAAAAATTTTGATCAAACAACGCGCCAGTCTCTCAGCAACTTCTCAGACAAAGGAATTCCGACGAGGGGCTGGACGACTCCTCCCACAAGGAGTGCTCACAGGCGAATGACGTCACCGACAGGCGTGGAAAAACTCACGCATGCGCACGAGGGTTCAAGCATGTCTGACGTAAAAACAAATGAATGAAATCCATATAGTTTTTGAAAAAAATAAAAAGGACTGTTACTTTATTGACAGCCCTCGTATATTTATATATATAGTCATTTAAACTTGTGATTTCGTCAAAATATGTAATTGCCTTTAATGTTATCAGGACGCCCCCTCGTGGTGCCGGGTCCGCGTTTTGTACTATGATCAAGGTGAAATGACAGGGAAAGTGTGTGTTTAGGTGTGTGTTCATGGTGTTTAGGTGTATAGTATTTGTTCATTGGGGGTTCGGTATGGACGGGTGGGTGTGCGTGTTTGGGGGTGGATTCGTCGGGCCAATAGTGGGCTGGTCCAGAGGAAAAATGCCAGGGCCGAAATTTGTTCCCAGTCCGACCCTGATCATGTGTTTCTTCCATTTTCTAATAATTACACCAAAAGTTGTTGCTTTCTCACCAAGCTGCTTGCCTGTTGTCCTGTAGCCCATCCCAGCCTTGTGCAGGTCTCCAGTTTTGTCCCTGGTGTCCTTAGACAGCTCTTTGGTCTTGGCCATGGTGGATAGATTAGAGTGTGATTGATTGAGTGTGTGGACAGGTATCTTTTATACAGGTAATGAGTTCAAACAGGTACAGTTAATACAGGTAAAGAGTGCAGAATAAGAGGTCTTCTTAAAGAAAAACTAACAAGCCTGTGAGAGCCAGAATTCTTGCTGGTTGGTAGGGGATCAAATACTTATTTGCAATAAAATACAAAATCATTTAAAAATCAAACAGTGTAATTTTTCAGAATTTTTTTTAGATTCTGTCTCTCACAGTTGAAGTGTACCTACGATAAAACCTACGGACCTCTCCATTCGTTATACATGGGACAACTTGCAAAAATCAACAGCGGATCAAATACTTATTTGCCCCACTGTGTGTGTGTGTGTGTGTGTTATTTATTTTAGTTGAAAAATATTTAAATCACTGATTAGTTTAGTAAGAGCAGTTTCATTGGTGTTGTTTGTTCCAAAGCCTGTTTGAAATTTCTCCAGGATTTGTCATCTTTAATAAAGGAGTTTATTTGCACTGAAACTCTTTTCAAGTATGAGAAGTTGGATATCAGCCTACAGTCCGTTTGTTATTACCTTAGTTGGTTTTCTTTATTAAGGGTTTTCCAACAGTTGCTTTGAAGGCATTTGGGTCAATGCTAATATGTATTAAGAATTTTCAGGACTTCACTCATTCAGTAATGCAATCCTTATAGGGTCAATATGGTGCAGCAGGTGCAAAGGTCAGTTAACATAATATGGGTGAATTTTCTCATGGTTACATCTTTCTTTACAGGGTTTGCTAAGGTCATCTGTTTCCATCCAGGGTGCAGAGTGGATTTATCAGTGTAGCTTTAGTGGAAAAGCTGCACTCCAGAGCCCAGGTTTTCACAGGCTGTGCGCACATTCACGTGCAGCCTGGCTGACTGAGGATTACACCGACTGCCTACGTGAAAAAATAAATAATTACCCCCCCACCCCCCAAAAAAACACAACTGGACAATCTGCATGATGGCCCAGTGGCGTTGTGTCATTGCTTAGGGAGAGCCCTGGACTATTGATGTTGTTTAAAAATGTACTTTTTATCCGATTACTCAATTAATCGATTAAATAATTGCTAGAATTTCAAAAATATTCTATAGCTGCAGCCCTAGTTTGTGTGTGTGTGTGTGTGTGTTAGAAGAATTAGCACCGTTAATTAGTTTGTTCAAATTGTTGTCCGTCAGCAAAACAAATTCTGCCATGTTTAGCATTCAGCTTGGGACCCCGACAAGGGTGGTCGCATCTCCTCCACTCTCCGTTATCTCTGCTCTCTGCTTTAACCTTCAGGTCCCTACTTCACCAGACTGTGAATTCCTCAAATTATATTGGATACTGGATCTCTTGGACTACTGTTGGATTTACCATGGAATTGATCAGCTGGTCTCTGAATGCTATTGAAACCATTTTTTTTTTTACAAGAACGTCAGGACCGGGGGATCCTACCTGCCCAGATGGACCGTATCCTTGCGGGCTATGTTCTCGACTCCTGGGGATCTTGGCGTATTGCATGCTTGGCACCTTTCTCCGTTGAGGACGTGAAGGATTTATTCATTTTTGGTCTTATGGTAGCAGGGCTGGTACTTTCTGGCTTATGTGCTGCCCTGATCTACCGGAAAATTGGCAAGACGGTGGCATCAAGAACCACTGCCCCTCGCTTGTCTGTCATGATTAACGAGGTTGCTAAGGTAGTGCATTCTCAGACTGTGATGACTCTTGAACTCAGACACAAATTGGATGACATCTTGGAGCAGATGCGTGCCTTGCAGTTGAAGTTGACGATTTCGGAGGCCGGTGAATATTCTTAATTCATAATTGGGAATATTCTTAATTCATAATTGGGATTTGGTTGTTCAAGTGGAACTGTAAAAAGTGTTTTTCACTGCTCATACCATAACACTGCAGGCTTATCAAGCCTGAAGGACAAATTGCCAGACTGTTTTCCTCCAGAGGAATGTCTTTGGCCTGGGGATTATTTGGCTGTTTCTTATCTCAACTCACAAAGACAATAAACTGCTTTTCACAGGAGTGAAGCATGCTTCATTCCCTCCCCACACCCCCTCCTATCCCCCATCAAACACTCCCCACTCCAGCGTCTGCTCACGTCACTCCTTTCCCCTTCTGCGGGGACGGTGCGGTTTTAGCTGCAGACCCCGTTCCTCCCCCCAAGCTGACGGCGGCACATCTCAGGATTGCTGCGTGGCCTTCACCCACTTGCCTCAATTCGGATAACGGACTTCTTCAAACTTAGTGCACATAAACAATGTCAAATGTGTATGTGCTGTCTTTAATTCTACTACGGTAAACAAGTAATAATTGTGGACTAATTGTTGTCTGAGGTAACTGGACTGTAAACATAATTTCTCCACTGTGAGATCAATAAAGTATATCTCTCATCTCAAACACTGTCCCACTAGTGTGTGTGTGTGGGCAGAGTTTGCAGCGGGCAATGGTATGGAACCAAATTTGCACGGTAAATGTCACAAATAATCCATGTCAGGTGACATACAAGGCACCAATCAAATGACAAGGATCCACTCAGCTGTTATATAATGGAAAATAGTGTCATGTCTGAGTGGAATGACTGAATTTGGCACATGGGGATGACAGTGCTTCACTCCACCATGGTACATCTCAAATGTATTTTCACATGCATTCCAATTTCAGTTTTGCATTATCATGTGAATAAAAATGTTGGTCTCCCCCTCCCAGTAAGTAGATGCGGTTGTGGCTCGAGCTGCAAGCATAATTATGTGAGGGTTTATAAGCAAATAAAGGAGCATGAGTAGGCCTGTGCATGTGAGGTAAATATGAAGCTGTGTGACTGAGCATTTTCCTGAATGTGTGTGGAAGCATGGCTAAGGTTAATGTTTTAAGTCCCTTGAGCTAGCTACTGGATTAGAAATGTGGTGTGAGTTGATAACATTATGAGCCTCCTTCCTCAGTTTGACACATTTATTTTCTAAAGATTATTTTTAGTCTCAGAAAAACACTTTGTTTTCACCCTGGAAACTGCATGATGGCTGCCTTATCACAATCACACTTTCACCATTTGTTGATTATTTCAGCACAATTAGTGATGCACATGCTGCAAATGTTTCCACAAAGTTTGGTTAAAAAATGGACAGTGTTGATATTTTCCCTCTCATGATTTGTCTGCTTTGAGTAGGGGTTACTGTTAGCACCAATATTTTGAAATGCCCCATTAAAAATACGGAGACTGTTATTATGAACAAGGAAATGCAACTCAGTGACCAAATGATCTAGTCTAACCCTCTGTATGTACCCCCTGAAGCAGAAACCCCCCAAATCGTGCATTTATCACTCCAAAATGCTGCCTGGCATTGACAGAGTGAAAAATGCAGGAGTGGTGGTGGGTGGGGGGTGGGGGTTTGACTTCAGGGGGTATATACCGTGTGGTTAGAGTAAATCATTTGGTCAATGATTTCTTGTTCATAATAACCGTACCCATATTTTTAAGAGGGTAATACAGCGCATGTTTAATTTTGCAAAATAGTTCCACCCCTTACTTTGAGACTTTTTTCCTGCCATTATTTATTCTGCGTTTCTTTTGAAAGACATCATTTTCTGTGTTGGGTATTATGTTTCATGGCTAATTTGTTTGATATGGTACAAATACAAGAACGCACAGCACTCCATTTTTGACCTCTCTTCACTGGCTGACATTAAATTTGATAATTCTAAATTTTCGGTTAAACTTTTAGGGCCCTACATGGACAAGGTCCCCGGTACATTGCAGACCTGCTGAAATCTTATTCTTCTTTGCAGGCCCTTAGGTCATCAGGTCAGATGTTGCTGTTGGTCCCAAACACTCATTTTAAAACTTATGGGGATTGATTGTTTCAAGCAGTCGCATCAGAACTCTGGAACTGTCTTTATGCTGCACAGACTCTATTGGCTCTTTTAAGAAACAGCTGAAGACACTTTTATATAGACAAGCTTTTATCTAGACTTGTTTTTATGATATTTTCTAATTTATCGTGCTTCATATAGTTTGATGAGTTATTTTATTTTTACTGTTTCTTGTGATTTTTATCTGTGATAAGTGCTATATAAAAACTGTTTTGCTTACTTACATTGACTCACTGTTTGAAAGCTATACAACTCCCTACTTGTCATGTCACCTTTTCTCATTATTTTGGATACTTTTACTTGTGTAAGTGCACCCCTCCATGCGGGCAAACTATTGCTGTTTGTCTTTCGCTGCCCCTGTTTTGTTCCGGGTTGTCACATCAGAATCAGTACAGATCCACATTGGGAGTTGGCCTTGATTTCCGTCCTAACGCAACTCCAGTTTTACTTGGAGAAATGCACAAAGCCCCTGGTTTTCCTAAGAGGTCTTACATCTAAGTACTTCTCAGGACTGACCGTGCTTAGCTTTAGGCACATGCTAAGATCTGCAAATGCACACACACTTTCGAGAAAAGCCTGGATACTGTCTCACTTGAACACACACTGGAGGGAATCAGCAAGTCTTCGATAATGACTCGTGGTTTCGGATTTGAGTGTGAACATCTCTGGAGGGTAGCTGTACAGGCAAAAAGATCGCAGAGCCAGAAAACCTTACAGGTGTCACACTGGAGAAATGTGTCAGTGAGTGAAACGAGGTGAGTCCCACAATGGAATGAGAGTGCAGTAGAGCCTATATTGGACAAAAGAAGAACACCCTTTGCTGTCACTTTAATGAAACCATTCATTTGTTACTGCAAATATCTGTTTGATGTTACATCAGATGAAAAAGTCCCTCACTTCCTTATTGATAAATTACCCTGCACATACCTGTGGACATTACCTGTTTAAAATCACATCATTATTTACTTACTTTATTTATTTATTTGCCCCCCTTACTGGTTCTAAATTGCCCCCGTCCCACCTTTTTTTTTTGGAATGAGTTGCATGCTTTAAAATTCAAGAATGGATGCATACAGTGCATCCGGATGTTATTCACAGTGCTTCACTTTTTCCACATTTTGTTATGTTACAGCCTCATTCTATTGTGGGTGTGCTGTTTTCTGCCATTTTGGTTATAGGTTTGTGTTCTGTCCTTTATGTTTTCTGTACTGTGTTATTATTGTATTTGCCCTTATGTGGTGTCTTTGTGGGTGAGCCCTGTCTGGCCCTCTGACTCCCCCTGGTGATGATTCTTAGTGCTGTCATTGTTTTTTCCTGGGTTATTCTGGTTCATCCCCTGTGTTCACGCTTTAGTCACTTCTAATTTCCACAGTAATTTTCTGCATTTGTTCTTGATTCTGTTTTTGGTTATTATTTCTTGTTGTAGTTTGTATTTCGATTGCCACCTTATGCCTGGTTCACACGGCAAGATGTTTAAATTGTCTGTAGGTGTCCAATACCTGAGAGAACACACACGGAGATTAAAAAAAAAAATCATAG
The DNA here is from genome assembly GCF_902500255.1 of Thalassophryne amazonica. Taxonomy (NCBI): domain Eukaryota; kingdom Metazoa; phylum Chordata; class Actinopteri; order Batrachoidiformes; family Batrachoididae; genus Thalassophryne; species Thalassophryne amazonica. The sequence goes on from NC_047117.1 coordinate 62,861,313, forward strand.
ATCTAACAGTTTTGGTCATACAGTATGTGGTGTGCAGCCACACGGTAAAGACAACACACCACACATGAACAGATTTCACACACGAACATTCCCAGGTCAGACAGGAAATCTCGCAAAATCTCTCTGAGATTAAACGTGACTTCAGAGGAAACAAACATGGTCAAATCAAAATCAAATCAATTTTATTTATATAGCGCCAAATCACAACAAACAGTTGCCCCAAGGCACTTTATATTGTAAGGCAAAGCCATACAATAATTACGGAAAATCCCCAACGGTCAAAACGACCCCCTGTGAGCAAGTACTTGGCGACAGTGGGAAGGAAAAACTCCCTTTTAACAGGAAGAAACCTCCAGCAGAACCAGGCTCAGGGAGGGGCAGTCTTCTGCTGGGACTGGTTGGGGCTGAGGGAGAGAACCAGGAAAAAGACATGCTGTGGAGGGGAGCAGAGATCAGTCACTAATGATTAAATGCAGAGTGGTGCATACAGAGCAAAAAGAGAAAAACACTCAGTGCATCATGGGAACCCCCCAGCAGTCTAAGTCTATAGCAGCATAACTAAGGGATGGTTCAGGGTCACCTGATCCAGCCCTAACTATAAGCTTTAGCAAAAAGGAAAGTTTTTAGCCTAATCTTAAAAGTAGAGAGGGTGTTTGTCTCCCTGATCCAAATTGGGAGCTGGTTCCAGAGGAGAGGAGCCTGAAAGCTGAAGGCTCTGCCTCCCTGTTTTGAAACACAAGGTTCGGTCAGATCGGCACACAGAAATGATCACACAGACTGCATTTTGCTAGAATAAAAAGGCGTATATTTATTCCCCACAAAAGCAGTTACATCAAACACAAGTGGTTGCAGCGCATTTTTCTCTTACCGTGACGCCTTTAAGGTGGAGAGCCAACACCTTCAGCAGAGTGCGCCTGTCAACCGGCTGGGCGTTCGTACGTTAACCCGCAGCAGACTCTGTTGAAGCATGGTTCTACTCCCTCTTTTCTAGTGTGTCCGCGAAGGGAGGGTGAGTGGCCAACTCAACCTCCCTGGCGCACATAATTTCTTTAATCAACAGGCATCTGAAAGTTATTTCAAAGATATAATAAAAGCAGTTCTTCACTCCCAGTTCAGAATGATCCCAGCATGCTTCACTCCCAGTCGTTAGTGGCTACGAAAACAAAGTCGTGCTATCAGTGTAACAAGTACATCCAGCTCTTCGCTCCCAGTTCAGACTGACCCCAGAGTGCTAAAACAAAATTAAACAACAAATACATTCTCAGGGTTACGTTAAGACAGGTGCAAAACAGCACAATAACATTTATTATACATTCCACTCTTGGTGTTTTGCACCAGTCAATTTATGTAACCAGCAACAGATTCAGGTAAGGCTGGGCTCCAGCCTATTCCAACGATTATGTCCTGCCATAGCATTTCCCACATTTCTTCTAGTGATTCACAAACAAAATTTTGAGTAATATAGTCGTGATTATACCTGTCCCAAACAATATACTCATATACAAAACCCGATGTTGTGGGGTCTAATGTAACATTATATTGGTTTACTCCAAAAGGATCATGAATTAACAGTGTCAGTTTCATCGCATTCGTTGAAATATTACCCATTCCACCTCTCGCCTTAAACGTATAACATAGATACATGTAAAAGTGTTACAAAAAGTCATCACACATATTGCTATAATTAATAGTATCAAAGGTGGCACTAAGGTACTCCTGGCAGTGACAGACATCCCTGAAAAGATATCCCACCAATGATGTGCTGATGCTTGCTGTACTAATTTTGCCACATGTTTTACCCGGTCACTAGCTATCAATGTAGACACCATGAGACTGGAGATGTTGGACGTATGTGACTCTATTAATTGCTGAATTTCCGTAGATTGTTCCAATGCGCATTTGAAACGCTCCAGGGAAAGACTCCATGGGGAATGCAATACATCCCATTGTACCGAAGTCAGCCGACTTGATACAGAATAATTAGTCAAACGATACGTCCGGTCTCCCCAATGCCATAAGTGCACATTGTTCAGGCAGCCAGTAAACGGAACCGAAGGTACTTGTGAATTATTTTTCATTGTTGCAACACACAGAGTATGTGGGCCGATCTGCCACAACATTTCTCTTGGTGTTTCCCTAGTCCAGTCACAAAGTACAACCTCTGAGTCGGTTAGACATGGATTGGCATATCCCGTTTGCAGCACACAGGCCATACCTTTATCTGTTTTGTCACACATTTTGGTATCAAAAGTCGTATTAGTTTTTGGTTCTAACCACTCTCCATCCATATGCAAGAACCAATAGCCATTAGTCGTTATCACAGGTAACACTTGATATTTACAAACAACCTTTGGTTGTGTCACATTGTACTGGGTCCAATACCCAGTACATACTGTTTCATTACATTGTGTATATTCTGGATGTAGCTTTAACCATAAGGTGTTGCTAATGTTCCAAATCCTTCTCCAATCATGATAGCTCCCCGTTGTAACTATACGCTGAATGCCAATTGCCATTTGAAATTCTTTTGCCACAAATTAGTCCTACCAATGCTGTGGGCATCCACTCTCCAACCTGATGAACTACTTGGGACGAGTATTTCCCAGTGTTTGATAACATTGTTCTGGTTACCTCATTATCTACTGTATTCGACACCCCCAGGACAGTTCCTGTTCCTCCTAATAGAGTATCATACCACGCCCTTCGACGTCTTCTGCAAATTGGAATTTTTGGAAAGGTAACTTGCCAATATACCTTTGTCTTCACTGTTGCTTGTGGCACAAGTAAAATTGTCCTGTTGACTTGTTTTAGTGAGATTTCTCCAGACGAGCTCCACTCGTGGTTGGACTTCTCTCACTTGATGTCCTTCCGTCATTCCCCAACAACCGGGGACCATGGCACCACCTACAAGGAGGAGTATGACCCAGCAGCCGACACCTCCAATCCCGGGGCTTCCACTGGTTGCCATGGCGACGTACACCTCCTGTGGTCCTCGATCGCCCGATCAGCAACTCCCACCAGGACATTGAGTCTGATCAACAGAAGAAAGACTATTCATAGAATAACAATGATTAGTCCTCTCTTACATAACACTTTGATATAGGCACATTTACCCATTTTTCTTCACCCTGATAGAGTATACTAACAGTTGCTTCATTCCCTTGAGCTATAATTTCTGCCGCCTTAGGCGGTCCGTTAGGTTGTTTCACCCAAACTTTGGCACCTGCTTGATCTGAGGAACCAAAACCTTGTGTTCCTCGTGTAGTTATTACTACGGGTTTTGGTATCTCCTGTACCAACCCCATTTCACAGGGTTTAATTATTAATTGAGCAATTTTATCCCCTTTATTCAATATCAGGGGTTGTTCTCCAAATAATCGACAAACCACTCCAATCTCACCTTGATAATCTGCATCTATCACTCCGGCCTGAATAGTCAGCCCTTTAAGTGATAGACCACTGCGTGGCAGGACGTGCCCATATGTGCCCTTCGGACACTGTAGGCCTAGCCCTGTTTTTACCACTTGAATTTTATCAGGTACCAATGTGACAGTAGTCAATGTTCTTAAGTCTAGTCCTGCTGAGCCTGGAGTTGCTCTGACAGGTAATTCTGCTTGTGGATCAATTTTCCACATTTTGATGCTTTCTGTAGTATGCTCTATCATTTCTCCTGAAATCATTCTTATCAAGGGTGTGGATCCTGACCCTAAAGGTCGATTGTTCAGCTGATCCACAGCAGTGGTCAAATCCTGTTTCCATTGTCGCATAGTGCGATCTTTTGACAGCTTCCGTAGGGTCTCTTTAAGAAGCCCGTTCATTCGCTCTATTAACCCCGCCGCTTGCGGGTAATAGGGAATATGATAAATCCATTCAACATGATGTTCTTTGGCCCACTCTTTCACTTTATTTCCTGTAAAGTGAGTGCCATTATCAGTTTGAATCTGTACTGGCAAACCATAATACTGCTGTATTATTTTTAAACACTTAAGTGTGGCCATTTGATTTGCAAATTTACATGGATGCACTACCAAGACCCCAGAAAATGTATCTACAGCAGTGCATGCATGTCTACATCCCTTAGACATGGGCAGTGGTCCAATAAAATCTAACTGCCAAATTTGACCAGGACTTTTTCCACGATTTAACTGCCCATGCAAATGTTGAGGTACACCCTTCCGGTGGTGTTGACATTGTTCACACTCAGTGATTGCTGTTTTCACATCATCCAATTTTAGATCAATACCTCGATCTCTGGCCCATTTTAGGGTACCTTGAACCCCCCAATGTCCTGCTTTGACATGAGCCCATCTAGCCAATCCTGGGCTGGATTGTCTTAATTCAATCATTACTTTTACTAATTGATCTGCAGCTTTATTATATAAAGCTTCTGAGTCTTGTCCATTAGTGTGTGCATCTACATGCATCACAGTAATAGGAATTGTTTTAGCCTTTTCCCAAATGTCTTCCCACAATTCTCTTCCCCAAACTTCTTTAGAATGTATTTTCCAATTAGTGGCATGCCATGTAGGCATCCAGGTAAGTAGTCCTTGGGTCACTGACCATGAATCTGCATAAATATGGAGGCCCTGTGGTCCTCCCTGCATGACCACCATATGCACGGCCTTCAACTCCGCCCACTGACTGCTTTTTCCTTCTCCTAATTCTTCCAGAGACTGACCTAATTGTGGATTAAAAGCTCCTGCTTTCCATCGCCTTTTTCCTGCTTGATATTGACAGGAACCATCAGTGAACCATGCTCGACTTTTCTCATCATCTGACAAATCATCCCACCTTTTTCCTGCTTTAACAGGAGATTCCTCCAATGGTTGAACTTCAAAAGGTTCCTCATCTTCCTCAGGAGCATCAGCTACTTGTTCATGCAGCAATGACACCCCTTTTTCACCTGGTTTTACACGCTCTGACACATACCATTTCCATTTTATCACACTAGCCTCCTGAGCTGTCCCTATTCGGTGAGTGGTGGGATTACTCATCACCCATGAGAGAATAAGTATCTGTGTCCTCATCATTACTTCATGTCCCACCGTTTGTGATTCAGTTTCAATCAACGCCCAATAGCATGCTAAAAGCTGTTTTTCAAAAGGTGTATAACGCATACCTGCGTCCGGGAGTTTTCTCGACCAGAATCCTAAAGGTTTTCGTATCCTGTTTTGTTTTTGCCATAAGCTCCAATTAGCATAATCATTTAGAGCAGACACTTGAAGTTCTACTGGTCCTGATTGCATTTTTCCTAAGGACACAGCCTGCTGTATGGCTTCCTTTGCCATATCAAATGAGCATTGTTGTTCCTCTCCCCATACAAACTCTTCTTTCTTTCTAGTGCATCGATATAAAGGCTGCAAAATCTGTCCCAAATGTGGAATATGATGTCTCCAAAATCCAAATAAACCAATATATCGTTGTGCATCTGTCTTACTGTGAGGTACTGGAAAGTTAGCTATTCTCTCTTTAGCTTTTTGTGTGATTTCCCTCTCTCCTTTATTCCAAACTATTCCTAAGAATTTCACTGTTTGAGCTGGTCCCTGAATCTTTGCTGGATTAATTTCCCAGCCAAATGATTTCATATGAGTCACTAATTTCGGTAGATATTCCACTACTTCTGCTTCTGTATCTCCTTGAAGCATAATGTCATCAATGTAATGTGAGATCATCATTCTCATTGGAACCTGGAACTGTTCCAAATGCTCCGCCACCACTCTATGACAAATAGTGGGACTGTGTAAATATCCTTGTGGCAATCTTGTGAATGTATATTGCCGTCCTTCCCACGTAAATGCAAACTGTTCCATCCTATCCTCTGGGATTGGTATGGTAAAGAATGCATTGGCCAAATCTATAACAGCATACCACGTACCACTATGATGTTGCACTCGTTCAATTATACTCACAGCATCAGGTACAGCTGAAGTCAAAGCCGGTGTATGTTTATTTAGACCTCTAAAGTCTACAGTCATTCTCCATGTACCATCCGATTTACGGACTGGCCACAATGGATTATTCCATTTTGTTGTCACTGGTTTCAAAACTCCTGCCTCCAAGTAGTCTTTTATGGTTGCAGTAATTTCTGCTTGTCCTCCAGGAATACGATATTGTTTCTGATTAATCACACATGTAGCCTCTGGAATGGGAAAAGGTTTCATTTTTACTTTTCCCACCAGAATCATTCTTACGTTTGCTATCCCAAATTGAAATTTACCCTGTTCTAAATGCAAAGTCATTCCAGCTAAAATATCCATGCCAATTATCCATTCATTAATTGGAGTCACTATTACAGTGTACACTTTAATTGGCATATTTCCAATTTTAAGCGGTATCGATATATTTTTTCCATACACCAATTGTCCGCCTAATCCAGTTAAAGGAACCACCGGTCCCTTCATTTTCTCTGGATTACCATGAATTAGTGAGGCCTCCGCTCCTGTGTCCACTAAAGCCGAGGTGACTTGAACTGATTTTTTCCAAAATATTTCCAATCACACATGGGGTCTAATATCACTTGTGTTAATTCTCGGCGGGCCACAAGAGTTTGACCATCATCCTAATCTTCCTCGCAAGGGTCAAAGCTCCAAGAACGCCTTTCTTTATTTTTCCCCTTCTTTTTGTCTTTCTTTCCTTTCCGGACTGCAGCTATTTGCACCAGATCATCATCAAAGTCCTCCTCCTCCTCCTCCTGTAGGGGAGGGGCACTAGGTTTCACTCCTTTCTTTTCTCCCTGCACAATTTCTTTCAACAATGAGGCCAATTCAAACATATCAGGGCGCATCCCTGACACACAAGTCACTTTCAATCCTTTTTGTTTACATTTTTCAGCCAAGACGGAAGTTGGTACACCGTCTATTTCTTCGGCTTGAATTTCCAATTGCTTCACTTGTTGTTCTAATCTTGTCACCTTTTGTGATTTAGCACATTCTGATGAGCGGACTGTATCTAAAGTTAAAACCCGCTCTTTCCAGGCTTCTGCACAAATCCACATCATTTCACTAATTCCTCCCAATGGAGCTTTATCTTTAACCTCCACCCGTTTCAACATTTCACATAAAACTGGCGGAGTCGCGGTGGGAATTGCGCCAGTCCACGACCCAGGGCGTCCCCCACGTCGCCGTAGAAGCTGGCCTATTTCCTTAGAAGTGATCCCATCCCACCCAGGGACCACTTCTTCCTGTTGAGATGCCACCTCCGCATCTCTCTTTCCCAATCTAAAGCAAGACATTTCTGTGTGTAGTCTGAGCGTAACCGTATCCTGCCGACAACGCCAAAAATGTTTTGAAACACAAGGTTCGGTCAGATCGGCACACAGAAATGATCACACAGACTGCATTTTGCTAGAATAAAAAGGCGTATATTTATTCCCCACAAAAGCAGTTACATCAAACACAAGTGGTTGCAGCGCATTTTTCTCTTACCGTGACGCCTTTAAGGTGGAGAGCCAACACCTTCAGCAGAGTGCGCCTGTCAACCGGCTGGGCGTTCGTACGTTAACCCGCAGCAGACTCTGTTGAAGCATGGTTCTACTCCCTCTTTTCTAGTGTGTCCGCGAAGGGAGGGTGAGTGGCCAACTCAACCTCCCTGGCGCACATAATTTCTTTAATCAACAGGCATCTGAAAGTTATTTCAAAGATATAATAAAAGCAGTTCTTCACTCCCAGTTCAGAATGATCCCAGCATGCTTCACTCCCAGTCGTTAGTGGCTACGAAAACAAAGTCGTGCTATCAGTGTAACAAGTACATCCAGCTCTTCGCTCCCAGTTCAGACTGACCCCAGAGTGCTAAAACAAAATTAAACAACAAATACATTCTCAGGGTTACGTTAAGACAGGTGCAAAACAGCACAATAACATTTATTATACACTCCCATTCTACTCTTACAAACCCTAGGAACTACAAGTAAGCCTGCAGTCTGAGAGCAAAGCGCTCTATTGGGTGATATGGTACTATGAGGTCCCTAAGATAAGATGGGACCTGATTATTCAAAACCTTATAAGTAAGAAGAATTTTAAATTCTATTCTAGAATTAATAGGAAGCCAATGAAGAGAGGCCAATATGGGTGAGATATGCTCTCACTGGTGGACAAGAAAGAAGCAACAGAGATAGTTTGTGGACTATTTCTAACAGAGGAAAAAACACAAAGAAAAAGAAAAGCCGTTGTTTAACGGAGTGGAGACCGTGCGACCACCAAACTTTCTGGTGCACCATAACAGCCGTTTTGATTTTGGATTCCGCTCTGTGCATCCATCACCTCACTTTCTGATTGACTACACTTCACATTCAGCAGGCTGTGTGCTTGTTTGTGGCCAAGGGACACCACACACGCTGGGATATCGGCCCACAGCAATCCAACATGTTGAATATCCACGATTTGTGGTCTGAGCGGTCCTGATGTTCTTCCGAGCAGACTAGAGTGCTCTTAGTGCACCACACATGGCAGGAATATCTGATACGATTCTTTAGAGCCGTCACGGTAGTCGGGGCGTCCTTAAGATTGTCGGAAGGGGAAGATTGGGTCCAAAATCGGCATAATTATCCTGCCGTGTGAACCAGGCATTAGTTGTTTAACTTCATGAAAATTTATAAGACATACCTTACTGAATTATATTCCAGTTCTAAGGTGGAACTATGCTAGTATATAAAGGTATATCTAAATATCTAAAAAGGAAGAGTAAAATAGGAGAGTAGAAAAGAGTAGAGTAGAGCCTCTTAGGTCTTAGGTCTTGAGAACCAGGGATGGTAGGTCATGTTAGTTTTTCCACTGTAGCACTTTTATTTCTGTGCTGAGCCCCATGTTGCTTTTCTGTTAGAGATCTTGACATAGTACTTTATTTGATCACCTTTTTTTTTATGTTTTATCTTCTTGTGAGTTTTCTCTTATGTTACACCTTTCCATTCCATGGATTTTGTGTACTTGGATTTGTATTTTGGTTCTGTAGGATTTGACATTTTTTCTTGTAATTTACTTATGTTGTTGCCTTTTCTCACCTTCCATATCGTTTGGTTTTTTTTTTTAAACCATATTCCTGTTTGTCTGTCACCTTTGACTTGAGCACACACCTGTCGTTTATTTACAGTGTCTCTGGTTCATCCTTATACATCAAAGTAGTTGTATTTGAATCATTCACAAAGTCACTGTGCTCTCAGTGGAATGTAAACCCCTTTCCCCTTTTCAGTTGATTTTGTATCTAAGCCCTCACTTATTCCCAGTTGAGTTGTTTGCAGATTCACTGTGGTTCCTGCTTGCCAGTTTGTATTATGCGATTGCCAGTGCTTCCCTTTATCTATGTTTATCCAATCGTTTTTTTGTTTTTGCTTCATTACCTTCTGTGTTTGGACACTGTTCCCTCTGCCCCAATCTTTTTTTTTTTGTCACTGTTTAGCACTTTGGGATTTGTGCAGATAAATAAATCACCCTGGCGTTTGCACCTACTTCCTATGTTTGACTGAACACACCCTTAACATATTCCAAAATGGAGTAAATTCATTTTTTCCGTGCAAATTCTAGTCACTACACCCCATAACATGAAAAGTTTTTTTTTTTTTTTTTGGTAAATTTATAAAAAAAACAAAACAAAAATAAGAACTTACATGTACAGTAGTGTTCAGAATAATAGTAGTGCTATGTGACTAAAAAGATTAATCCAGGTTTTGAGTATATTTCTTATTGTTACATGGGAGACAAGGTACCAGTAGATTCAGTAGATTCTCACAAATCCAACAAGACCAAGCATTCATAATATGCACACTCTTAAGGCTATGAAATTGGGCTATTAGTAAAAAAAAAGTAGAAAAGGGGGTGTTCACAATAATAGTAGTGTGGCATTCAGTCAGTGAGTTCGTCAGTTTTGTGGAACAAACAGGTGTGAATCAGGTGTCCCCTATTTAAGGATGAAGCCAGCACCTGTTGAACATGCTTTTCTCTTTGAAAGCCTGAGGAAAATGGGACGTTCAAGACATTGTTCAGAAGAACAGCGTAGTTTGATTAAAAAGGTGATTGGAGAGGGGAAAACATACGCAGGTGCAAAAAATTATAGGCTGTTCATCTACAATGATCTCCAATGCTTTAAAATGGACAAAAAAAAAAACAGAGACGCGTGGAAGAAAACGGAAAACAACCATCAAAATGGATAGAAGAATAACCAGAATGGCAAAGGCTCACCCATTGATCAGCTCCAGGGTGATCAAAGACAGTTTGGAGTTACCTGTAAGTGCTGTGACAGTCAGAAGACGCCTGTGTGAAGCTAATTTATTTGCGAGAATCCTCTGCAAAGTCCCTCTGTTAAATAAAAGACGTGCAGAAGAGGTTACAATTTGCCAAAGAACACATCAGTTGGCCTAAAATGGAGGAATATTTTGTGGACTGATGAGAGTAAAATTGTTGTTTTTGGGTCCAAGGGCCGCAGACAGTTTGTGACACGACCCCCAAACTCTGAATTCAAGCCACAGTTCACAGTGAAGACAGTGAAGCATGGTGGTGCAAGCACCATGATATGGGCATGTTTCTCCTACTATGGTGTTGGGCCTATATATCGCATACCAGGTATCATGGATCAGTTTGGATATGTCAAAATACTTGAAGAGGTCATGTTGCCTTATGCTGAAGAGGACATGCCCTTGAAATGGGTGTTTCAACAAGACAATGACCCCAAGCACACTAGTAAACAAGCAAAATCTTGGTTCCACACCAACAAAATTAATGCCTCGCAGATGTGAAGAAATCATGAAAAACTGTAGTTTAGTGATTCACAGGATTGCTAAAAAAGGTGTTTGAACATATTAGTTTTGAGTTTGTAGCGTCAACAGCAGATGCTACTATTATTGTGAACACCCCCTTTTCTACTTTTTTTTTACTAATAGCCCAGTTTCATAGCCTTAAGAGTGTGCATATCATGAATGCTTGGTCTTGTTGGATTTGTGAGAATCTACTGAATCTACTGGTACCTTGTTTCCCATGTAGCAATAAGAAATATACTCAAAAGCTGGATTAACCTTTTTAGTCACATAGCACTACTATTATTCTGAACACTACTGTACATAAGTATTTACACCCTTTGCTCAATACTTTGTTGATGCACCTTTAGCAGCAATGACAGCGTCAAGTTTTGAATATGATGCCACAAGCTTGGTGCACCTATCTTTGGGAAGTTTTGCCCATTCCTCTTTGCAGCACCACCATGCTTCACTGTAGGGATGGTGCCTGGTTTCCTCCAAACATGATGCCTGGCATTCATGGCAAAGAGTTTAAGCTTTGTCTCATCAGACCACAGAATTTTATTTCTCATGGTCTGAGAATGCAACCATGGGTCACTGACATACAGTCAGGAAATTACATGAATGAGAAGCAGTGGGCTCTGATCATGTCCACATCTACTGGTCCGGAGGCACACGTGTTCTGCCCGACATGCGTATCTTGTGGATGGCGCGCTTATGTGGGTGACATGACGGTCAGATCACTCACTGCGTGTTCTGATCTGACAGTCCGTTTCAACCTGGCATGCTGTCGATGTCTGCTCCGTGCGCACGCTCGCTTGCTGCAGCTTGTCGCCACGGCAATATAAGTTTTTATTTGTGTCCACATAAGTACAGCAATCAGACACACACGCCTCACAGTGGACAGTTGTTAGTCCATGTCTGTCCAAACACAGTAGGTGTTCTCCAGCTGGGATGTCCAGAATGACAGATCGCCGCAGCTGTTTCTGTCAGAAGCCACGCCTCCTGTCAGTGGAGCGCAAACACCCACGTGACAATGTGTGTGTTTGCAACGCCACACTCATGGAGGCACTTAGACACATTTCACAGCCAGCACAGAAGTGATCGTTTGCTCACTTTTTTTCATGCTAACAATGTGAATGGCCACACGTTTTCAAAGTGCCAAGCGAGGGGTGTTAGATGTTCCTGTGTGTCACCTGGAATTTGGCCAACTCCTGCCACAAGAGGGATCGAATGGGCTCTCACAGGGCACACCCTGTCTTTCAGCTGCAGGTTTGCACAAATAGTTGTAGCAACAGGTGTACGAGGCGCTAGAGGCAGCTCCGAGTTTGCACGTTTTGCATACAATTCCTGCTTCGTACGGAATTCAGCCACAGTTATACTTTGTGTGAAGGGCCCTGAGAAATGTTGTTTTTTCAGAATGCGAAAAATTTAGGGGAGGTGATGGTCTAATGGTTAAGCGGTGATCTTAAGACCAGAGGATCCTTGGTTCAAATCCCATCCTTACCAGAAACTCAGTAAGGGCCCTTGGGCAAGGTCCTTAATTCCGTAGTTGCTCCTGGTGTGTATTGAGCACCTTGTATGGCAGCACCCTGACATCAGGGTGAATGTGAGGCACTATTGTAAAGCACTTTGAGCATCTGATGCAGATGGAAAAGCGCTTTATAAATGCAGTCCATTTATGGTGAACAATGCTCTACTTTTTCTGGGTCAGGCTCAAAACTACTCAATTGCCCCTTGTATATAAGTACCCCATTGCCCAGAAATGTCTTGATAACTGTATCACTAAAACTAATGGTAATATTTCCAAAGATGTGCAGGATGTGAAAACTGCAGGTGGGGAAATGGGTATTTTATCAGAGGTAATTAGAGGCAAACAGCTCCACGGGAGCTCAGAACATGCAGAACCAATCGACTTTTGGATTTATTTATTTTTGTTTAAATTTGTATTTATTTGTTCTGACTGTGTGGTGGTGATAATTGTTGTCCATTTTCCAATAATTGTAGGGTGTTATCTCTCAGATTATAATAGTTTCGTTTTTTTCATCATATGACCGAATGTTGTCATCAGGGGTGGTTGCCAAGTGGTTAATGCGCTTGGTTTCAGTGCAGAAGGTTCCAGGTTCAAATCCCACCCCTGCCACATTTCTCCATGTAATGTGGAGTTGAGTCAGGAAGGGCATCCGGTGTAAAGCCTGTGCCAGTTCAACATGCAGATCCACCTTGGATTTGCTGTGGCGACCCCGAGTGCAAACAAGGGAGCAGCTGAAGGAACTTATGACCGAATGTTGTCATAAATGACTGATACACAAATCACACTAAACCACTAAAAGTTACAGAAATCCTGAAATTTTCCGATAATGTCTACAGGGTCCCTCTTGAAATGAGGTGTGATGTGAACAAATAGGGAATTATTGTGAAAATAACAAGGTAGTTTTAGTGTTAATCAGGCTTGCAGATAACATTTCATTCAACCTTGTAGATACTATGAAATGACAAACAAGAAGTTATAAATGTTAAATGGACTGCCTTTATTTGTGACTTATCTATCCAATGCATATGTTTAAAACGCTTCATAATGATCCCTTATATTCACACATTGGTGTCAACATGGTGACATTGTGCTCAACTGCTCTGCAGGAGCAACTTAGGGCTTGAGGACTTTGCCCACGGGACCTTAGTGATTTTCCCTGTCTGACAGGGATTCTAACTGAGGATCCTCTGGTCTCCACTGGGAAAGTGTGGTGTTGTGGTGAAGTCTAATGAGCACACAACATACCGTCATCAACACTTTGACCCACAATAAGGCAGCTTCCACAGCAGATGCTCTCTTCTTCTCCTGTCTTCTCCTTCTCATGTTTACTCTGGCAAGTCTTTTGTTTCCCCGATCATATGAGGCAGTTTAGAACATCCTTCCTAACAACTGATCAAATTTATTTCTGGGTCACCTGAGGATGGAGAAATGATGAGTAAAGGCTTCAGTATGCATCCCTTGTTCTTTGTAATACACTCAATAGCCACAGGTGCTTGTGTATGGAGCTAAATCAAGGCCAAAAGTTTTGTAATCTGAAAATAAAAAAGATTGAAAAAATAAATTTTGAAACTGAAAATTCAATGTTTGTTCTTGAATTTTATAATCATTTAAAAAGTATTATCAAAATAAAAATAAGTGCAAGATATATATTTTTCAGTTTAAATACATTTTTGATTCAGCTCTGTGATTCTTTTTGATCAAATCATTTATTTTCATTCATATTTCTTTTTTTTCACTTTCAGATCTTATTTTTTCAGTTTCAAACTTTTGGCCCGTTCTGGCGTGGGAGGGCGTGGCTTCGATTGAGAGGGGCGTGGAATTGTGAGTTACAGCAGAGCAATCAGTCCTCACATGATGTTGCTTTCAGGAAATGTGGGTACTTTGATAGATAATGACTTAACACTTTCTCTCCACTGTATTGTCTTACCTGTAAATAAAGTGATGCTAAATATGTCTATTACAAGTAATTCTAGACCACTCTTGGTCATTTTTGATGTTTAAAAACTGGAAAATATGCAGGATTGTAAAGTTTAACACCTGTACCTAAAAAAACAAAAACAATACGATGTGTCCGAAATCCACACAAGACCATGAATGCAGCGCAGCATCGCCTCATGGAAATGAGGCAGGTCGCTCATTTTACAGGCTGCAGTGGAGTGTTATGAGCTTTCTAAGTGACACACAGAGGCCTGGCTCAGCAGATCTGAAGGAAGCTTTAATATGGCCACAACCAAGCAGATCACCTGTAAATCCAAATCCAAAGCCGCCCGGAAGAGCGCTCTGGCTACGGCGGTGTGAAGAAGCCTCGCCATTACAGGCCCGGCACTGTGGCGCTCCGCTGCTACCAGAAATCCACCGAGCTGCTGATCCACAAGCTGCCCTTCCAGCACCTGCTGAGAGAAATCGCTCAGGACTTCAAGACCGACCTCCGCTTTCAGAGCTTTGCTGTGATGCTCTGCAGGATGCCAGCGAGGCTGACCTGGTCGGCAGCTTGTGGATCAGCAGCTCGGTGGATTTCTGGTAGCGGTGGATCTCTCTCAGCTCCTCAGTGCCGGTGATCCATTGAACCAACTGTTACACATCGATCACAATAAACAGCTTTATCTCAAGGTTTAAAGCCTCGTAATAGGCTTTCATTCTCTCTATTTTCTTTCACGCGCCAGCCACGTAGTAATTAAACGATGGAGACGGGAGCAGAGTCATTATCTATCAAAGTACCCACATTTCTTGAAAGCAACATCATGTGAGGACTGATTGCTCTCCTGTCACTCACAATTCCACGCCCCTCTCAATCGAAGCCACGCCCTCCCACACCAGAACGGGGCCAAAAGTTTGAAACTGAAAAAATAAGATCTGAAAGTGAAAAAAGATCTTAAGGTGAAAAAAGAAATATGAATGAAAATAAATTATTTGATCAAAAAAAATTACAGAGCCGAATCAAAAATTTATTTTAACTGAAAAATATATATCTTACACTTATATTTATTTTAATAATACTTTTTAAATGATTATAAAATTCAAGAACAAACATTGAATTTTCAGTTTCAAAAATTATTTTTTCAATCTTTTTTATTTTCAGATTACAAAACTTTCGGCCTGGTTTTAGCTCCATACTTGTGTGATTTTTCTTATCCTGAGTTTTGCCTTTCTGCCATACAGTGAGGAAAACAAGTATTTGAACACCCCACGGGTTTGCAAGTTCTCCCACTTAGAAATCATGGAGGGGTCTGAAATTTTAATCTTAAGTGCATGTCCACTGTGAGAGACATAATCTAAAAAAAAAAAAAAAAAATCCGGAAATCACAATGTATGATTTTTTAGTAATTTATTTGTATGTTACTGCTGCAAATAAGTATTTGAACACCTACCAACCAGCAAGAATTGTGGCTCACACAGACCTGTTATTCTTTAAGAGACCGTCTTATTCTGCACTCTTTACCTGTATTAATTACACCTATTTGAACCTGTTTGAAGATGGGTCATGGCTGGGTCTTCCAGCATGACAATGAACCCAAACACACAGCCAGGGCAACTAAGGAGGGGCTCCGTAAGAAGCATTTCAAGGTTCTGGAGTGGCCTGGCCAGTCTCCAGAACTGCTCAATAGAAAATCTTTGGAAGGAGCTGAAACTCCAAACCTGAAAGATCTAGAGAAGATCTGTATGGAGGAGTGGACCAAAATCCCTGCTGCAGTGTGTGTAAACCTGGTGAAAAACTACAGGAAGCGTTTGACCTCTGTAATTGCAAACAAAGGTGACTGTACCAAATATTAATATTGATTTTCACAGCTGTTCAAATACTTATTTGCAGCAGTAACATACAAATAAATTATTAAAAAAATCATACATTGTGATTTCCTTTTTTTTTTTTTTTTTTTTTTTAGATTATGTCTCACAGTGGACGTGCACCTAAGATGAAAATTTCAGACCCCTCCATGATTTCTAAGTGGGAGAACTTGCAAAATCGCAGGGTGTTCAAATACTTATTTTCCTCACTGTATATAAACTCGGACCACTAGGATGCAAATAGAAACCACTATTTTTGCACACAAATTATTTAGTTATTTCTGGTGTTTATAACGATTTAAGGTAAGATGGACTGTGAGATTGACAGACCGATTGGAGCTGCTTCTGTGTTCCTGCGTATGCTGTACTGGACTGTTATGGTGAAGAAAGAGCTGAGCCAGAAAGCGAGACTCTCATTGTATCAGTCAACTTATACCCCTATCCTCACCTATGGTCATGAGCATTAGGTAATGACCAAAAGAACAAGGTCACAAATACAAGGGGTAGAAATGAGGTTTCTCTGTATCTGGGCTTACACTCTTGGAAAAGGGTGAGTAGCTCTAATGTGGGAGGGACTCTGACTAGAGCCGCTGCTCCCCTATATGAAAAGGAGCAAGCTGAGGTGGTTTGGGCATCTAATTACGATGACTCAGTACACTGAAAAAAATTTGGAGTGATATATGGAGTGAGTTTTTTAAACTCAGAAATTCCAGGTAAATTTTACAAGAGGAATTCTTAAGTAAATTTTACTTGCGTATATTAGTTTATGTAAAAGAATAACTCAAGTAACATTTACTAGCAATTTTCAACTGAATATTTTCATTGAATTTTACTCTGTCTTTATTCATAAAAAGTAAAACTTTTCAGCTGTTCCTCTTGTTTTCACAGCAGATCCAGTTTGCATCTGCATGTTGATTTGGCACAAATTCGACACTGTGGCAGGGGTGGGGTTTGAACCAGGAACCTTTTGCACTGAAACCAAGTGCACTAACCTCTTGGCCACACCTCTGCCTACTATGGATTACTAAAAATAATTAAATTTGTCAGACAGTGAGACAAAATAAATTCTGTTTAGAAAAAAGATGCATCAAGATGTATCGATGGTTGTTTTATAATGAACACATTCGTGAACAAATGATCCAAGATCTGCTGTGGCGACTCCAAGTGAAAACAAGGGAGGAGCCAAAGGGACTTAAAATTCAGTGCAGGGGTGGTGGACAAGAGGTTAGTGCACTTGGTTTCAGTGCAGATGGTTCCCGGTTCAAACCCCACCCCTGCCACATTTCTCCATGTAATGTGGAGGTGCGTCAGGAAGGGCATCCAGTGTAGAATTTGTGCCATATCAACATGCAGATCCAAATTGGACAACTTTGAGTTAAAACAAGGGGAACAGCTGAAAAGTTTTACTTTTTATGAATAAAGACAGAGTGAAATTCAATGAAACTATTTAATTGATAATTGCTAGTAAGTGTTACTTGAGTTATTCTTTTAGATAAACTGATATATGCAAGTAAAATTTACTTAAGAATTCTCCTTATAAAATTTACTTGGAATTTCTGAGTGAAAAAACTTGCCTAGGTTTTTTCAAGTAAATATCACTCCAAATTTTTTTCAGTGTAGGGCTGGGTACCGAAATTCGGTTCTTTTGTGGCACCGACTGAAATGCTTTGGTAGTGCAGAGTATTGAAACATGCCTCGTCTTTCAGTGCCAAGTTTCTTTACCGAGAGATTAATCACATGTAAGAAGAGCGGTCCACTGTCGTCCTCCTCTCAGCATTCAAGTCCGCCTGTGGACGTTACACAGCACGAGCAGCCTGATTCAAAATTTCCAATCTTCCTTTCAGAAGCGGCAAATCCACTTCTTAACCCCTCGCAAAGCCATTAAATATGTCAATCTTGACTCACTTTTGTGCAGATTAGTCACTAACTGGGACCCTTGTCTTTTTGCGAGAAAGAAACGAGAATCGTCCTCCGTTCCGTTCTCACTCTCCAAACGCTGCGCGGCAGGGGTGCTGAATTCTTCACAACACCGGTTGGAATTAATAACTTCAAAGCGAATCGCCATTTAAATCAAATGACTCCTTTCCAAATGTTGTAATACAAACAATAAACTGCAATCAATCAAAATATTTTTCTTTTTCATCCTAAAATGAGACGTCCTGCACTGACGTGCAGCAGCTGGCTGAGTTCAGCTCAGAGTCTATGGAGAGACATTCGTACCATAATGTTTGAAAGGAAATGCTTTTGACAAAAACTACAGTGTTTTCAAGTGTTCTTTTGCACTGGAAATTATTTGTTATTTTTTCTGTAAGAAAACTCCTTGGAGTGGAAAATTACCAAAGCTGAAAAATAAAACTCAAGATTTGTACTACTTTAATGTAATTTTCTTTTTGTTAGAATTGATCTTATAAACTTGGTATCGAAAAAAGTATTGTGCAGGAACCAGTATTGAAGTGAAGGTATTGGTACCGGTATGGAAAATTTTTGATTGGTACCCATCCCTATGCCCCAGTTATGGGGGTCTTCCAGGCACGTCCAACTGGAAGGAGGAACCGTGGAACACACAAAACATGTTAGAGGGATTATATAGTTCCCAGCTGGCATGATAATGCCTAGTGATCTCCCAAGAAGAGATGGAAGACTTGGCCTAAGATAGGGACGTGTGGAATGAGCAGCTTGGTCCGCTGCCACCGTGACCTGGATAATCGGCAGAGAATAAATGTAATTTCCAGAGTAATAGGTCCATGTTTCAGAACCCATTTCAACCATGTCGATATTCATTCATTCTCATGCAGTCTCTAAATGGCAGTTTTCACTGCAGTGCTGCTGGTGCACGTTGGTGTCATTTTTTTGCTCGATACAGCAAAAGGGTAAATGAACTGTGTTCCTGTAGTGCTTTTCCATCTGATGCAAATGGTCTAAGAGCTTCAGAGTAATTCTTGTGGTGCTTGTTCTCTTTGGAGGATCCTTAAGTGCTGTTGGTAAGACTTTGTGTCAGACAAGCGGTTACTTTGGTGTGCTTTCGTGGGCATAATCCAGCACACGACTCTCTTGATGTTGAGGGCTGCAGCAACTGCAAAAGAACAAGAGCTGCAGGACTGCTACTTTTGGGAGGAAGACATATAGACCTGGTGACAGAATTGTACTTTTTTTTTTTTTTGACCCCATCAGTAATTTGTCCTCCTGCCGTTACTGGAAAGGGGTTTATGTTCCACTGAGAGCACAGTGATTTTGTGAATGACTCAAATACAACTACTTTGATGTATAAGCCACTATGTAAATTCTAAAAATCAACTGCACAGCATGCAGCAGTACTTTTCTTCCAAAGCAACAGGAGCCAGCTGAGTCTGGCCTAGATCTGTTAACATTACGAGTGTTTTGAATTGCACCCAGTGACAATCAAGTGCTTTTGAATATTAGTACTCATTTATTACTGCTGCAGCTGCCCCTGCGTCTATTTTTGGCAGATGCTAGCAGAGCTGAAACAGTATTCTGGTGGTTTTCATTATTCTCTGGTTGCTAAATAAAGAACTGCAGTGCTCTCACTGCTGTCTCTTTCTTTAGCTCTCTCCCCTATGTTTAGATGTGTGACGGTTGGCTGAAAGGTTCATAGAATGATGATGCTGATGTGGGATGAGACCGTATGTGGGTTTTTGTACTCCTTGCAAACAAAAAGGGTGTGTGGACTCACTCCATCAGTCTGTCTGTGAATATGTTACAGTGATACATCACATGATGTTGACTTTGTCAGCGCAACTCCTCCTAAACTGCTTTTTGGATTTCAGTGAAATTTCACATAATGGCAACACAACATATGAAGATGTTCATGAACTAAACAATTCCATTCTGAACTCTGCAGGGGGAGATCATTGGAATTTTGTGATTAAATGGTGCATCACATGATATTAATCTTGTCAGTGCAGCTCTTCTTAAAGTGATTGGCGGATTTCAATGAAACATAGCACAGTGGTATCCCCCTGTATGAAGATGTGCGTTAAAGAAAATTCTGACATCTTTAAGTGGAGATAATTGGACTATGGTGTTTAACTTATGGACTCAAAAAAATGGCTCATTGGATGAACTCAATTCAATTATGCATAGGATTTCCAACTTACAAATATGTATATGTAGCCTCAGCTCAAATAAAACACATCCATGCAAGATAATGTAATTTAATTTAGTTGGGACTACATATATTTATTAGATGGAATCTAATCCAATACATCAGTTTTAAAGGGGAGATAATCAGACTTTTTTCATGCATCATATATGTCAATTACAGAGGTTGACCAGTTTATTAATTTGGATATTTTCAAACAAATGATTTACTGCCACCACTATGTAACGTGTAAGCAACTAGTATTGCACAGTATGGGTATCTTTTTTAAGCTAGTTTGTCCACATCAGTGGTCTCAATGTTTCTTGCTGAGACCACTGAAACACTTGGTGTCCCTTTGGCATAAAAGCGTTCATCCTGATTGTGTCGTGTTTAAAAATGTCCTCAATGGCATAAAATTCACTGTCACTTTGTTACAGTATGTATTCCCAGCCAAATGTTTGGGAACGGATGGAAGTCAAATGGTGTCAAATAAGGGGATTGTATACCCACCATATTGGATTTTGGTTGGCAGGGGATTATGGGAAATATGTGCCTGCTGCAGATGCACAGGCACACTTGGGAAGTAAACAAAAGGCTCAGGATGCCGGGGATAACTTGTTGTCCCTGGATGCTTCAGTAAAGACCTCAGGGATAAACATGTGAAATTCTATGTTTTTACGAAGAATGCAACGCTTAGAAACAAGTGGATTCACAATATTAGAAGGGCTGGAAATAAGTGAAATTTAGTAAGCTCAAGCAGACATCAACCCACCGAGTCGACAGCAGCCAGAAAACTTATGTGATAGAGACACCAACGGTTTCTCCACTCAAACCACTTCCATCAAAACCGCCAATATAGTAGTTTTGTCCACAACTTGCAGGAAAACATGCAGTTTGTTTAGTTGCCGTAGTAATTCCTTGGTGGCGAGGAAGATGCTCTCTTGAGTGATTCCCAGATGGGATTCTATATTCATGGTTGACCTAGAGACGCCTGTGCATGGGTTTGTTTAATGTGGGAAAGTCGTTGCATGTCGACAAATGTGCATCCTTGACAGATCCTTAGCATGGTCCGGTGGCTAGGAAATCCCAGACACTCGGGGTTTGAGGACCTGCTTCAGCGTTCATCCACCTTCACAGCCGTTGGGCTACAAGTCATCAACTCCTCCGCCTAATTGGCCATTGAGGACTTCTTGTTTCACCAGAGTTCCATTAGCCGCCTCATGTTCTGTATTCCTATGATGCTAATTTAGATTTTAAATAATTTCCAAACTCATCTTGACCAGACTTGTAAATGTTAATCATATAATCACAAATGCATAATTTCTTAATAATACATTTAGGGAAGAATCAATTGTTATTTGTTGTTTAGTTTTTTATGTACAACTAGGCCATCACAACAAGAAAAAGACACTGAAAAAAGTTAAAGGACTTGTTGGGGAAAGTGAAATGCACAGACCCACACCAGGGGGAGTAAATGAACGGCCAATAGAGATTCCAATAAATACAATTTATTCCTGCAAATGTGCACAACAGTTCAAAAATGCTTTAGTCTGTCAATCAAGAAAACCAAAATGACGTGTGGGCAGGCCTGAGGGTAGGAGAAGCCTATCCAGAGAAGAGCCGGAACCCACGATGTTCCACCGCCAACGGAGAGCTGCAATACGCCAGAGCTGCCAAGTCCTGAGTCCCCAGGTGACCACCGCTTCCAGCTGTCAGATCTGGTACTGCTGGCAGGAACAGACACAGGTTAAGGTGGGCGTGTGTACACCCAGCAAACAGTCAGCAAAATACAGTTCCTTCCTGGGGGGAAAACCTCCACTTCCAGATAGCAGGAACACAGAGTACGTGCAGTGCCTTATGTACTACTTAGAAAGTCAGAAGTGAGGAGTGGAGACGCCAACTCCTCCAACTTCCACAAACTCGGCTACAAGTTGCAAGTATACAGAAGGTTAACAACGACAAAAAGCTCAGAAGCAAAAACATGTGCGTACGACACAGAATGGCTGAGTTGTTTACCTGTAGGGTAAGCTGATAACTCGGCAGAGTTATGGTGTCTCTCCCAGGCTTTTATGGAGTGGTGTGATGAGATGTGATGAGTGACAGCTGACAGCTCCAGTGCACCTGTTGATCCCCCCTGAACGTACTCGATCCAGGCCAGATGTTGACTCCAGGCCGTCGGGTGTGCGGAGGTGACACACCTCAAGGCCTGTTCAAGATCTTGATTCGCCTGCTCTGCTTGGCCGTTGGTCTGGGGGTGGTACCCAGACGACAGGCTTGCGGTGGCCCCCAGTTCCTTACAGAAACTCCTCCAGACTTGCGAGGAGAACTGGGGACCACGATCAGAGACGATGTCCGTCGGGATACCATGCAGACGCACGACGTGGTGGACCAGGAGGTCTGCAGTCTCCTGGGCCATCGGGAGCTTGGGGAGGGCCACGAAGTGGGCCGCCTTGGAAAACCGGTCCACTATCGTCAAGATGGTAGTCATTCCCTGGGGCGCAGGGAGGCCCGTGACAAAGTCCAGGCCGATGTGGGACCAGGGGCGTCAAGGCACCGGTAACGGCTGGAGGAGTCTTCTTTCTTGCTGGTGGACGGCCTTGCCACTGGCACATGTTGTACAGGCCCGGACATAATCCCGGGTGTTGGCTTCAACTGATGCCCACCAGAACCGCTGCCGGACCACTGCCACGGTTCTTCGCACCCCCGGATGGCAGGAGAGCTTGGAACCATGACAGAAGTCCAATACTGCAGTCCGTGTGTCTGGTGGGACGTACAGTCGATTTGGAGGTCCACCGCTGGGATCCGGATGTCGAGTCAGGGCCTCTCTGACCACTTCCTCAACGTCCCACGTGAGGGTAGCGATGATAGTGGACTCCGGCAAGATGGTATCGGGTGGATCCGACAGCTTAGGTCCAACTTTGTCTTTGTGCACTCGGGACAGTGCGTCAGACCTCTGGTTCTTGGTCCCGGGATGGTAGGTGATTTTGAAGTTGAACCGTCCAAAAAACAGTGACCAACGGGCTTGCCTGGGGTTCAGACGCTTGGCGGTCTGGATGTATTCCAGGTTCCGATGGTCAGTGAGAACAGTAAACGGGATCACAGCTCCCTCCAACAGGTGTCTCCATTCCTCAAGGGCCTCTTTCACTGCCAGGAGTTCCCGATTGCCAACGTTGTAGTTCCGCTCTGCGGGGGTTAACCTGCGGGAAAAGTAGGCACATGGGTGGAGAACCTTATCGGACTCCCTGCTCTGGGACAGCACGGCTCCTATCCCTGAGTCAGAGGCATCCACTTCATCAATGAACTGGCGGTTAGGATCGGGCTGCACCAGAACTGGTGCAGTCGAAAACCGGTGTTTCAACTCCCAAAACGCGGCTTTGCACCGATCCGACCAGGTGAAGGGGACTTTAGTGGAGGTCAGGGCTGTAAGGGGACCAACAACCTGACTATAGCCCTTAATGAACCTCCTGTAAAAATGTGCGAAACCGAGGAACTGTTGCAGCTTCCTACGGCTTGCCGGTTGGGGCCAATCTCTCACCGCCGCTACCTTGGCCGGATCGGGTGCGACGGAGTTGGAGGAGATGATGAACCCCAGGAAGGACAAAGAAGTACGGTGGAACTTGCACTTCTCGCCCTTCACAAACAGCCGGTTCTCCAATAACCGCTGCAGGACCTGAAGTACATGCTTAACATGGGTCTCAGGGTCCGGGGAGAAGATGAGGATATCGTCTAGATATACGAAGATGAATCGGAGCAGGAAGTCCTGCAAGACGTTAACAAAAGCTTGGAATGTCGCGGGGGCGTTAGTGAGGCCGAGCAGCATGACCAGGTACTCAAAGTGACCTAAAGGGGTGTTAAAATCCGTCTTCCATTCATTCATCTCCCTTCCGGATCCGAATCAAGCGATAAGCATTACGAAGATCTAATTTCGTGAAGATTTTGGCTCCATGCAGGGGCGTGAACACTGAATCTAATAGAGGCAACGGGTATCGGTTCTGAACCGTGATCTCGTTCAGCCATCTATAATCAATGCATGGACGGAGTCCGTTGTCCTTCTTGCCCACAAAAAAGAAACCCGCACCCAACGGGGAGGAAGAATTCCGGATTAGCCCGGCAGCTAAAGAGTCCCTGATGTAGGTCTCCATTGATTCGCGCTCAGGACGTGAGAGGTTGTACAACCTGTTGAACGGATACTCAGCGCCTGGAACCAAATCAATGGCACAATCATATGGTCAGTGCGGGGGAAGCGTGAGTGCCAGATCTTTGCTGAAAATGTCAGTCATGATACTCAGCCGGCACCGTTGTAAGATTGGGGGGGGACTCGGACCTCCTCTTTAGCAGTCTCACCGGTTGGCACCGAGGATCTTAAACACTCCCGGTGGCAGGTTTCGCTCCATTGAGCCACAACCCCAGACGGCCAATCGATCCGGGGATTGTGCTTAACCATCCAGGGAAAACCCAAAATAATCCTGGAGGTAGAGGGTGTCACAAAGAACACAATCTCCTCCCTGTGGTTACCAGAGACAACCAGGGTTAAAGGCTGTGTCTGGTGTGTGATTTCTGGAGGAGGGTGCCATCTAGTGCCCGCACCTTTAATGGTGAAGGAACGGCCACCAGAGGGAGCCCTACCTCCTTAGCCCATCTACTGTCCAGTAGATTCCCTTCTGACCCCGTGTCAATAAGTGCTGGGGCATTAAGGGTTAAATCCCCACAGAGGATTGTGACTGGGAGTCGTGCGCATTTTCGTGGAATGCCCGCGTGTGTATTATGGCTCACCCTTAGCCCCGTCTCTAAGGGCGAGCGTTGGCGTTTAACCGCTTGGGGCAGTTTTTCTGCACATGCTCACTCGACCCGCAGTAAAAACACTCTCCACGGGCCAGCCTCCTTTGTCTGTTATCTGATCTCACTTTAGCCCTGCTCGTGTCCATAGCTTCGTCAGCAGGGGGAGCTGTTGCTACGCAGAGAGCCCTGGCTTTGGAGCGGGGTGAGGACGGCGCTGCTTCGGACCTGGAAGGGAGATGGACGGCACGCGCCCGGCCACGTCCTTCGTCTCGCTCCTGTCAATGTTCTTCTAATCGATTGTCCAACCGTATCACCAGGTCTATCAGCACATCTAAATCCCGCGGCTAATCTTTGGCCACCAGGTGCTCCTTAAGGGCCGGAGACAGCCCGTTTACAAAGGCGGCGCGGAGCGCTACCGTATTCCAGCCGGCCCTCTCTGCCGTGACGCGGAAGTGGACTGCATACTCAGCTGCGCTCCTGCGCCCCTGTCGGATTGACAGTAGCACATTTGAAGCGGTGTCGCCTCTGTTGGGATGATCGAACACCTGTCTGAACTCCCGAATAAACTCAGTATATGTCGCTAGGAGCCGTGAATCCTGCTCCCAGAGCGCCGTAGCCCAGGCGCGTGCCTCGCCTCGAAGCAAATTTATAACATAAGCCAACCGGCTGTGGTCTGACATGTACATCACAGGGCGTTGTGCAAAGACGAGTGAGCACTGCATCAGGAAGTCCGCACACGTCTCAACACAACCCCCGTATGGTTCTGGGGGGCTAATGTATGCTTCAGGGGATTGGGGGGGGTCCGTTGAACGACCACTGGAATTTCTCTGCTTTGCGACAGGTCCGCAGAAGGAGTGGCTGCAGCCGCGCCCTGTGCGTGCGCTTCCACCTCAGCGGTGAGAGCCTCCATCCTACGATTGAGCAGTATATTCTGTTCGGTCACTAAATCCAACCGAGCAGTGAGGGTGGTGAGAATCTGCTGCAACTCACCCAACATGCCTCCTGCTGGAGCCTGCGCACCTTGCATCTCCATTGGTTTTTCACTCGGTGGTGTGTGCCCCTCAGAATCCATGACGTGTTCGAGTTATGCTGTTGGGGAAAGTGAAATGCACGGACCCAGGCAGGGCGCCCTCTGGTGGTGAGCCAGCAGTACCTCCTCTTCGGGTGGCCCACACAACAGGACTGGCAGTAAAGGCCACCAAACATTCATTCATTTTCTATACCTGCATACTCCAGTTAAAGGTCTTGGTGGGGTTGTAGTCTATCCCACCAGTCATAGGGCAAGAGGTGGGGTGCACCCTGGACAGGACGCCAATCTATCACAGGACAGCTGCCAAACAGAAACATTAAAAGTAAAATGTCCGAATATAAATGAAGTGAAAAATAATGATTTTTGTATACATTTTCATAAAAACCTTTTTACAGAGAAAGTTATTTTACAAGTAGTAATTCCCTTCAGCTTCTCTCTTGTTTGTCACTTGGAGTCACCACAGCAGGTACAAGGTGGATTTGCATGTTGCTATTGCTGACGCAACTCAGTATTACATGGAGAATAGGGAGGGTGGGGTGTGAACTGGGATCTGAACTGGGATGGCAGTGGTGGGCACAGTTCAGCTAATCCGATAGCGGATAATTATTGAAGCTAATGTTTTTGCTATCGGATTAGCTTTTCAGATATGTTTTAAAACCATCATCGGACCAATTATTTTCCGATAAATTTAGTTCTGATAACTTTCAGTCTGATAACATTTTTTTGCTGGTAAAGTTTAACGGTCAAAAACATTTGTAAACCCTAAAATCAAACATTTTAGTCGTTTGTTGTGTATTTGTAGCAGAATGGCTGCCTGTTGCTTGCTGACGACGTCATCGTTAAGCGCAAAACGTGATTGGCCAATGTACGCAGGGAGCATTGTGGGTAGTCTAGTTCAGGTTCACTTTGGAAGTTTCAATGACTCGTCCACTCGACACAAAAACAAACCAGACTAATTTTAACATTATTTTATTTTATTTCTTTGTGGCTGTAATTTAATCGCCAAGACTCGGTGGGGGAGAAGAGCTCTCATGACACAGTTGTGTGTACAGAGGGAGGGACTTTTCTTCACGTTTAGACACTGTTTTGGATTAAAAAAGGACGCTTTATGTGGATTATTTATTCAGATGATTCCCACTGAAACTAACACGTAAGAATTTATATTTATTACGTGTATTTTATTCTGCCAGTCAATGCATCAATGGATGTATTTCAGTTGTTTAAGCCGCAGGGTTCAAAGCGTGTGAAAAAATCAGCAGCTTTTAGCTCGTAAATGTTGGTGTATCTAATACCGAGATAAACTGTGACTTCTAATACTGTGTTTTACTGCTTGTGAAAGATGATGACAGTTTTATTTATTCATTTTTCATGTGTTCTTTGTGTTTGTGATCCTTGAATTTACATAGCAGCCCCTGCGGCGCTTAAAGTGAAACTGTTTTATCCAAATCAATACTAATAGTTATCGGTTATTGGTTATCTGTAATAAAGATAAATTTTTTTTAGCAGTTTATCAGTTTATTGTCATAAAAGATAACTTTTCAGTTATCTGATTAATGGTTATTGAAGCTAACTTTTTGCTTAGCTGTGCCCTCCACTGTTGTAAGGGTGTACTATGTTTCTTGGTTTAGAGCGACTCAGTGCACACACAAGTGGCATGCAACTCAGTATCCAGTTTTCACTAATATAGTTCAAATTGTCAGAAATGCACATCAGCTCAGAATGGCTACGCACATGCAGCGTTGCAGTATGTGGTATTTACAGTAATGTCAGGTAATTTTGTTTCCTGACTTAAGTCTTTTAAGGCATTATGTCCTTTCAAACAACAGAAGTTCCACCCTAAACAGACGGTTCACACCAAGCAGATGAGTGGAGACACTGACCACCCATGAGTTGGCTGCCGTCCAACTCCAGTTCCCCCAGAATTTGCATTTAAACACGCTGAGATGGCAGCAGACAGCTATTGTGTTTGTTCTCCACATGTGTAAACCCTCCTTGCCTTTAGGTTTCACTTGTCTGTATATGTGCTTCAGGGAGGGATACCAGAAGCCGTGAAAAATCATAAACAAAGCAGCGTTTGCTCCTCATTTCTTCCATAATCCCATTTGTTATTCAGTTTTGCAACTGATAAAAATAATCTGAGAAAAAGGCAAAACTGTTTCTCTGCTCATACAGTGATTCACAAAAGCTGAATCAGCCAATCAGCGGGTGGGCGGACTTGCGTCATCGACTTCCGATGAGGCCAGCTGGCTGACTGTTATTTCAGCTGAACAACAGGACCAAGCCCAGGGAGAAAGTGTACCTTAAGTCGATGCTCAGGGAAAAGGAGTCCCATCACTTCTGCTGCTCACTGGCTTCAGTGAGGGATATGACATGGATACGTAAACACAAGAACTTAATTTATCATGCACAGCTAACAAGTTGTGAGATGAAGGGAACTCAGAGCAAGATTTTATCAGTTCAGTGAGTGAGCACATGCATTTTTAACATTTCCTGAAGTTGATGATTTATGTGTCTTACAAAAGAGTGCGATATGAAGAGGCCCAAGCGTGTATTTTCTTCCAAAGTGCAGATGACAACATAAAAGCAAATTCTAAAGTGCAGGTGACAATATAAAAGAAACACAAAACATTTAATATGTTTATAAATATTAAACTTTTTGCAGTTTTTCATTATTTTTCAAAGGTTTTAAGTGCAGTAAAAGTTGCTAAAATGTTTGCGTAACACTGCAGTAAGGGCCCTATCTCACTGGGCGTGACTGTTGAGAGCAGATGGAGACGTAACTTAGCGAGCAAACGTGTGAAGGACCAACAGTGTTGCAGTTGGTATCTCACTGGTGTCCACTTGCAGCTGAAGATGAATGACACGTTGGCACAGAAAGTGATCAGCTCTTATGTTGTGTTTACACATAGGCAAGACGCGTTACAAATGTCATATTTGCGTCATTCTTGGCACATTCCTGACATTCTTAACGTGACTTAATGCATCTGAATAAGTTTCTTAATAGTGCATGTTGGTGCGTGATATTCGTTATTTTCGTGGAGCATGTTTTTGGCTGTCAAAAAATCTTCCACGAATGCCACGCACCACCCTCATTTCGCCTCATGTCATGAAGGTCACAACTGAGCGTCTTGATCCGTCTTGATGAGTAGTGATCCTTAAGAGAGCATGACAGCGTTCTTCATTGCTGCAGTATGCTGAAGGAGTACAGTGATGCCAAGTCGGCTAAACGTTTCGTTCCAGTCCTCCTCAGTGCGCTCCTGTAGGTGTTCCACCTGCTGCATGTGCCTGATGTTTGGAAAAACGAGCGAGACGAGAGCTGCGGGAGCCACACATCTGGTTCTCTCCGTCTCCTCCTCCTCTCTGCGCCACTCCATGGCACAGAGCCCAACAAAGCATGCAGTCTCAAAGTTCTTCTGCTGTGGAGCAAACTGGAGTGATCTGAATTGTTCAGCATCTGATGGATGAATATGGGTGTTTGTGTGGAGACAAGTCGCCTCATTCACAACGTGACTGACAGAACTTAACGATGCACTGTTACGCGCGATAGCACGCAACAGCGCGCAACAATGCGGAAACTTATTCTTGACCGTGCGTAATGGTTCCTGATAATTTTCCAGCAACGCGTGCCATTAATCGTAATGCGTGGTAACAGGTTGCAGCAGTTCCTTAGGACACCTGACGCCTCTGCCTCAAATCATCACATTCATGATCAGCGGCCAAGAATGTATACTTCGTGGCATTCGTGACTTCTTGTCGTTATGTGTAAATGCACCATTACTGTCCATGTGAATAGACTGTAGAAATTCCCCCACTGTTCCCAATAATTGCAAAATAATAATAAATTAAAAAATATATAATAATAAGCC
Source organism: Thalassophryne amazonica (assembly GCF_902500255.1). Classification (NCBI taxonomy): domain Eukaryota; kingdom Metazoa; phylum Chordata; class Actinopteri; order Batrachoidiformes; family Batrachoididae; genus Thalassophryne; species Thalassophryne amazonica. Next base: position 62,891,124 of record NC_047117.1, read on the forward strand.
TACAGTGCATTCACTGATTTGCAGAATGATGTCCCTGCAGGAGATGTGTCCTATCTTCCATGTCCTTTATGTAATCCACAGTTTATATGATCCTTTTGTCCTCTGCTTCAAAATCTGTACACAGCGATTGTTTGCGGGCTGGAACACCTTCTGCTCTGTGATGCAGTGATGTCCAGCAGCGCTTCAGGGTGTGCGTCCTTTGATTTCATTCATCCAGCAGTAACATTGTAAATCCCTTTGGCTGTTCCCTTGTTTTTTTTTTTTTACTCGGTCTCCACAGCACAGCCGAGGTGGATCTGCACATTGATTTGACACAGATACGTCCTCCTCTGTCCTTCTGCGTTTTGGCTGTGATGGCCATATGACGTTACACTTCCACAGCACGGCATTTTGCAGAAAGATGTTTAAAACACATATTTGTGCTGTTGGAGCTGGAACTGAGCAGTGTGTGTCCTTTAATGAAAGCATGTTGTCATATTTCCTCTGATTGTGCATTCCTCACACCGAGCAGATCAAGGAACTCCCACTGCATGTCCTCAGAGAGAGAGAGAGAGAGAGAGAGAGAGATTCAAAATGACACAGGGCTGTGCGCATCACTCCTGTATATTTGTACCGCTTGTGCGTGTGGCTCAGGTCCCCCTCTCCTCTCCTCCCACAGTTCTCTCATGAATCGCGCATGTTAGGAGTCGCAGCGAGTGCATTCAGAGGGTCGCACAAAAGCAGTGATGGCTCTGGGAGCATACTGTAAGGAGTCTTCTCGCGTTGCCAACTTTGAAAAGTTCAAAATCTAGGCGCGACGCTGGTGATGCCCTGCAAGGGAAGAGCGCCACCCAGCAAACATCGCACAGAATCAAGCAAATTCCCTCGCGATTGCTGTTTGCAGGCTGTTGGAGCCAAGCAAGATAGAACCCTAAGGGACCAGCTGACCACAGAATGATGGAAAAAAGTTTGTTTCATGATAAAAGTGTTGTATGATTGTGCTAAATCTATCGACCTTTCCTACTAATTTTAAGATATTATTATACATTTTGATTCATTTAATTTTCATTGTTTTACATTCATGATACACAATACATTTTACATTGTATTGACTAAGAGTTAATGGACGATTCCACACACTCCAATAGAGTAGGCGGCAGTCTGTACCGCTAAAGCTGGTTTGCAGTCCACTGCTAAACACAAAGAAGTGCTGTTATTTTTCTCATTAATTTAAGTTTTCGGAAGATTCAGACTGCTTTCGGTGGCTTTTCAGTCGTGTGACTATTCGAGAAATTGTGGACGAGGTGGACATGCCACAACATATCCTGTGAGACTTCATCACGGAGGCGCTGTTGCTGCGCCATCAGCTTCGTGCCAATGAATTTCGCCGCCACTCTTTTCATGGCAAAATCTTTTTTCACAGTAGAATGTGCCAAAAAAGTGCTGATGTCCACCTCTTCCGCAATTTCTCGGATAATCACACAACGGTCCCACATCACCACAGCGTTCATTTTGGAAATGATTCGGTTGTTTCAGCGTGTTGATGCCGCTCGGAGCGCGGCTCGCTCTCCACCGTTGTGCGGACGTCTTTAAACCGGTTGTACCGCTCCTTAATCTGTGTGATGCCCAGAGGATCGTCACCAAAAGCTGTCTGAATAATCCGAATGGTTTCCACCTGGCTGTGGCCCAGTTTCTGGCAAAATTTGATGAAGTCACGCTGCTCCAGTTGTTCCGCCATTTCCTTGCAAAGAAAAAACGACGAGAGACTCCACCTATCCTCACACAAAGGCTGCTTACAAGCAAATGACGCAATTGACAGGCGTGAAAAAAATCACGCATGCGCACAAGGTTCAAGGTTGGCTCATGCAAGCACACGTGATTCAAATCCATCAGGTTTTTGAAAAAAATGAAAAGGTCCGATATTTTTCTAACAGACCTCGTATTTAAAAGACAAAGCTTCTACTTCTGCATTTGTCTTCAAGTAAAAAAAAAAAGAGCCTTATTTATTTTTGCTTTGAGAACAGTTAAACATTGATGTGAAGAAAAGCCAAGGTAGGATGTCAGCTGGGATGGAATTTGAAGACAAATGTCTGTAAATTTTTCACCTTTGTGCTTTGCTTTATTGTTCATTTGAAAAAGAGTACGTTTTGGAGAACTTTTCAAAAAAAAAAAGGTCAAAAACCAGCACATTGTTAAATATACAAATAATGTTTGTGAGTGCAATGGAAAGAATATTTCATTCGGCGAAAGATGAAATGTTCCATTCAACACGGCTGCAGCAGTCTTAATGTGCAAATTGGTTGTCCGACCTGGGTATAGTCCGACCTGCGCCTCGTTGAATGGAACATTTCATCTTTCACTGAATGAAATATTCTTACCATTGCATGAATGAAAAAAAAAATGTATTATTTGTTTTATATGACGCCTAAAATAGATTCTTGTTATTTGATATTTTATTAATTTATAAACAAGAGAAAAGACACTTACATTTTGGTGTGCGTCACTAGTCCTTTGAGGTCAAAATTGTTCTCAGTCAACTTGCAAAAACAGTCAGATAGTTCAAAAACAGTACTGATGAGGTAGCCCGTACCTAATTCTTCGTGTACAGACTGCTATCTGCTTTCCTCGGTCCACAGCAAAAATTTGTGACAGAAATTTGTGGAGTTCTTCATCTGACAGCACTTCTACCTGAACTAGAGGTGTCTCAGCGAATACTGCAAATGCCTTCAGACAATTTAAGGTGCCCTGACACTTGGACAACTTTGATCCGCACACTTGCATACACTCTGCTGTGCACGAGCGTAAACTCGTAAACTGTGCACAGCTTCATGCAAGTCACATTTACCCACCCACTGGATATTGTATTCTTTATGGTTGGAAGGTTAAATTCTTAGCTGACTATGACATGAGGTGGGTACTAAGGAACATCCAGTAAAAATCCAGCAGATGGTAGACATGTCTATAGGATATTACATAGGCAATACAAAGTTGCTTTTTCGATTAATCTTCTACCTCAAATTCATCAGTTCATCCTCATTCTGTGATCTTTTTCACTAATTATAAGATGATAGCATTTGTTGTTTTTGTCTTATTGTGTGTGCAATCTCTCTGGAAAGACCACAGTGAAAACTTTACTGTGCAAAATTAAAAAGAAAAAAAAAAGAATAAGTAACACTTGGCCCACAATGAAGTGGTCTGCGAGATGACAACAAAGATTTTCTCACGTAGGTCTGGGATTACTGTCAAAAACGACTCTGTGATGGGATGTCGTAACATGACTCCAGTCTCATAAGCATGTCTGAATCCAGATACGAGGTCTGTCAGAAAAGTATCAGACCTTTTTATTTTTCGCAAAAACCATATGGATTTGAATCACGTGTGATTGCATCAGCCAAGCTTGAACCTTCGGGCGCATGCGTGAGTTTTTTCACACCTGTCGGTTGCGTCATTCACCTGTGAGCAGGCTTTGTGTGAGCAGTGGTCCACCCCTCTCGTCGGATTTTTATTGCGAATAAATGTCTGAACGATTTGGAGCTTTGCTGCATCAAATTTTTTCAGAAACTGTGAGAGACCTCCAGGTGGCCACCATTCAGAAAATTCAGATGGCTTTCAGGGACCATTTTATGGGGATTACACAGATTAAGGAGTGCTCCAGCCGGTTTAAAGACCGCCCACAGCGTCTGAGAGTGTGGCGCACTCTGACAGGCTGACACCCCGCTGAAACAACCAGATCATTTCCAACGTGAAGGCTTTGTTGATCTGGGACGTTGTCTGACTTCCACAAAAAAGGCATAAGGCGTGGACATCAGCACTTTTTCGGCACATTCCACTGTTACAGGAGCCGCATGGCGTATCCGGCCACTTCTTTTTCCATGAAAAAACTCAATCAAATTTTTTCAGAAACTGTGAGAGACCTCCAGGTGGCCACCATTCAGAAAATTCAGATGGCTTTCAGGGACCATTTTATGGGGATTACACAGATTAAGGAGTATTACTGCCGCTTTAAAGACAGCCCACAGCGCCTGAGAGCGCGCCACGCTCTGAGCGCCGATCGACAGGCTCACACCCCTCTGAAACAACCAGATCATTTCCAACGTGAAGGCTTTGTTGATCCAGTACGTCATCTGACTTTCACAAAAAGGCACGAGATGTGGACATCAGCACTTTTTCGGCACATTCCACTGTTACAGGAGTTTTTTTCATGGAAAGAAAAGCGGAGGATTGCGCCACCGTGCCGTTTATGGCGCGGGACAAAACAACCTCCGTGTTGGTCTCACAGGATGGCTTTCAGACGGCTTCTGGTTGCTTTTCAGTCATGTGCTTATCCGAGAAATTGAGCATGAGCTGGACATGCCCCAACATGTCCTTTGAGGCTTCATCACGGCGTTGCTTTGCACCATGAAGCTCCACCGCGACGCGCGGAACTCCTCCGCACGTCTGTCTCAATGTGCCGAAAAAGTGCTGAAGTCCACGTCTTCTGCAATTCCTGTGCTTGTCAGATGACATACCGGATCAAGAGAGCGTCCACTGTTACAGGAGTTTTTTTCATGGAAAGAAAAGCGGAGGAGTTCTGCGCGTCGCGGTGGAGCCGCATGGTGCAAAGCAACACCGTGATGAAGCCTCACAGGACATGTTGGGGCATGTCCAGCTCATGCTCAGTTTCCCGGATAATCACACGACTGAAAAGCAATCAGAAGCCGTCTGAAAGCCGTCCTGTGAGACCAACACGGAGGTGGTTTTGTCCCGCGCCATTAACGGCACGATGGCGCAATCCTCCGCTTTTCTTTCCATCAAAAAAACTCCTGTAACAGTGGAATGTGCCGAAAAAGTGCTGATGTCTACATCTCCTGCCTTTTTGTGAAAGTCAGACGACGTCCTGGATCAACAAAGCCTTCACGTTGGAAATGATCTGGTTGTTTCAGCGGGGTGTGAGCCTGTCGATCGGCGCTCGGAGCGCGGCGCACTCTCAGACGCTGTGGGCCGTCCTTAAAGCGGCAGTAACACTCCTTAATCTGTGTAATCCCCAAAAAATCGTCCCTGAAAGCCATATTAATTTTCCGAACGGTGTCCACCTGGAGGTCTCGCTCAGTTTCTGGAAAAAAATTGATGCAGCAACGCTCCAAATCGTTCAGACATTTATTCGCAATAAAAAAACGACGAGAGGGTGGACCACTGCTCACACAAAGCCTGCTTACAGGCGAATGACGCAACCGACAGGCGTGAAAAAACTCACGCATGCGCACGAAGGTTCAAGCTTGGTTGATGCAATCACTCGTGATTCAAATCCATATGTTTTTTGAAAAAAATAAAAAGGTCCGAAACTTATCTAACAGACCTCGTATCTCAACCAAAACTGCTTCAATCACTCTAATTTTTCTGTTATGGATTTACCTACAACACCAAAAATTTTTTGTCTGTTTGTCTTTCTTTCTGCCAAAAGCAGTGACAAGTTGTGCAGCAAAATGATCTGAAAAAGAATTCAGAAACTGAAAAAGATGAAAAAATAAAACACCACAAAAACCTTTTGATTCAAGTTCGTGAACTAAATGCATACTCCTGACATTTGATCACATCTAATTTAGCTTATGAAAGTCACTTCAAACAGGACTTTGACCCTTAAAATGTTTTACAAGGTAAAAATTTGTGGAATAGGAAACTAGTTTTGGAGGAGGTTTGCACTTTGCGGTGCACCAGTTTTCACATGTGTATGAGATAATAAACTGAAGATTCACAGTTGAATACCTGTTTTTAAATTTATGTCAAACGTTTTAAAAGTTGGAAATAAACAGACACTATTAACAAGACTACATCTAGTCCAGCGAGTCTGCTTGAGATGTGGCCTGAAATAGAGTTTTGTGTATTGTTGGGAAGTGTTCCAGGTGTGTCTCAAAAGTTGACTTCATTAATGTTTTTATTTGACTTCTTGCAGGGACACAGTTCATTGGAGGATCGTTCTACTCCCAGTACAGCCAACACCCAGCAGGCCAGAGGTCGACACAGTTTTGTTCAGGAGCACTTCCAGGCTCAGTACAGGTGAGCAGCATTGACAGGACCAGCATCTCAGAGCTTTCTAAACTTACAAAGACTTTTGTTTTACTCTTTTTGCGGAGCATCCTCCTCTTTTGATTGCATTTAATTTGCAAGTATTACCAAATCAAGTTTTTTTTTTTTCATGTTTACAAATTACTTTAAGAAGAGACTGCAGTGTAAACCTTTGGTAAGAAGTAGTGTAAGAATCCATGTTGAAAGCTATCTGAAGTACTATGCTTCATCAGTTATGCAGTACATAACATGGAATCCATTTCACACTATATTTAATGTTCTGCAGATATGGTTGAATAAACATGACATAATGCACATCATTAAAAACAATAAATAGTATAGGTGAGTATACCTTGTCTCCAGCTGATAGGAGGAAGTGGGTCAGAATGATCTGAGAAGGATTCAGGGGGTTTATCTTGAGTACTTGCTCCTGGCTTTATGTGCTTCACACTCAGCTGAGTTTCTCTGTAGTTGCTCTCTAATGGAACTGACTTGACCTTTCACTGACTTTGTCAGCACATTTGTCTGCCTGTACCTATTTTACATACCTATTTTACTTGTTACCTCCTCATTTGATAGCGGTGTAAACCTCTTGGTGCACATCAGCACAGAAACATGAACACAGGCTGGTTTTAGTTTAAAATGAGATGTTTTTGTGTGTGCTGAACAAATAACTTGCATAACACATACTCATACTCATGACGCACCCAATTCGTGAATGAGCTGAGGTGATGAGGAGTGTCACACCTGTTATGTGATTGGATATTATAATAGCTTTTTAGATCATTTCTTTTTGGGGAGCTGCATCTCCAACCAGTAATTGTATTTTTAAAAGAGATCAAAAAATAAAATTTGACTGCTGGTATTGGCTGAACTTCAATAAGGGCCCCTTCACACATAGTACGAATAAGTACAAATCAGGGCGAATCACTGCGGAACAGCTCATATGAGCAAACCACAAAAACATTGAGCCGACAGGCAGGCGTGAACGATCCCGCTGCGACGATTTTATGCATGCGACAGTGTCGTGCAACAGGAACAGAATGCAAGCAGCTGGATCATGTGTAACAACATCGTGCAGCTGCTGTGAAAAAAAATACAACCTGCAATTTACAAAAGCTCTGATTGCCAGCCAGAAAATTTACCACTGCGCTACCATCGCTGGCCTGTAAAAGTTGTGCAAAAATGCCTGAAATCAACAAGGAGATATACGTATTTAAAAAAATTAAAACCACACACCATAAAAAACACCACATTTTATTGAATCCCTCTTATCAAGCGGACAATACAAGTATGAACCATCTGTTCCTCTGTAGATGAACCATGGTGACAGACGTACAGTAGTGTTCAGAATAATAGTAGTGCTATGTGACTAAAAAGATTAATCCAGGTTTTGAGTTGTGTATATTTCTTATTGTTACATGGGAAACAAGGTACCAGTAGATTCAGTAGATTCTCACAAATCCAACAAGACCAAGCATTCATGATATGCACACTCTTAAGGCTATGAAATTGGGCTTTTAGTAAAAACAAGTAGAAAGGGGGTGTTCACAATAATAGTAGCATCTGCTGTTGACGCTACAAGCTCAAAACTATTCTGTTCAAACTGCTTTTTTAGCAATCCTGTGAATCACTAAACTAGTATTTAGTTGTATAACCACAGTTTTTCATGATTTCTTCACATCTGCGAGGCATTAATTTTGTTTGTTTGGAACCAAGATTTTGCTCGTTTACTAGTGTGCTTGGGGTCATTGTCTTGTTGAAACACCCATTTCAAGGGCATGTCCTCTTCAGCATAAGGCAACATGACCTCTTCAAGTATTTTGACATATCCAAACTGATCCATGATCCCTGGTATGCGATATATAGGCCCAACACCATAGTAGGAGAAACATGCCCATATCATGATGCTTGCACCACCATGCTTCACTGTCTTCACTGTGAACTGTGGCTTGAATTCAAGTTCTTTTTGGGCCCTTGGACCCAAAAAGAACAATTTTACTCTCATCAGTCCACAAAATATTCCTCCATTTCTCTTTAGGCCAGTTGATGTGTTCTTTGGCAAATTGTAACCTCTTCTGCACGTCTTTTATTTAACAGAGGGACTTTGCGGGGGATTCTTGCAAATAAATTAGCTTCACACAGGCGTCTTCTAACTGTCACAGCACTTACAGGTAACTCCAGACTGTCTTTGATCATCCTGGAGTTGATCAATTTGTGAGCCTTTGCCATTCTGGTTATTCTTCTATCCATCTTGATGGTTGTTTTCTGTTTTCTTCCACGCGTCTCTGATTTTTTTGGTCCATTTTAAAGCATTGGAGATCATTGTAGATGAACAGCCTATAATTTTTTGCACCTGCGTATAAGTTTTCCCCTCTCCAATCAACTTTTTAATCAAACTACGCTGTTCTTATGAACATTGTGTTGAACGTCCCATTTTCCTCAGGCTTTCAAAGAGAAAAGTATGTTCAACAGGTGCTGGCTTCATCCTTAAATAGGGGACACCTGATTCACACCTGTTTGTTCCACAAAATTGACGAACTCACTGACTGAATGTCACACTGCTATTATTGTGAACACCCCCTTTTCTACTTTTTTTTTTTACTAATAGCCCAATTTCATAGCCTTGAGAGTGTGCATATCATGAATGCTTGGTCTTGTTGGATTTGTGAGAAACTAATGAATCTACTGGTACCTTGTTTCCCATGTAACAATAAGAAATACACTCAAAACCTGGATTAATCTTTTTAGTCACATAGCACTACTATTATTCTGAACACTACTGTACAGTCATAAAACACGTCTTGTAGACGGCGCGTCGCAGCTCTGTTCCACACCCCGTCATGTAAAACAGAGCCCATGTGGGTGATGTGACATTCAGATTACCCGCTGCATGTTATGATCTGACGGTCCGTATCACTTGGGGCACCCTGTCAATGCGCGCGCCCATACGATCCCTCTCGCGGCAGGTGTCGAGCAAATTCCAGTTGACACACACAAACATCTAACACCACTCGCTTGGCACTTAGAAAATGTGTTGCCATTCGCGCTGTTAGCACAAAAACAGTCAGCAGACGATCACTTTCGAGCTGACCCTGAAATTTGACTAAGCTGCCAAGTACACATGTGGCGTGCCAGAGTGTTGGCTCCCTCCACAACATGTGTGTTTTGCACGCTCCCCCTCCCAACAGATGGTGTGTGTGTGTGTGTGTGTGTGTGTGTGTGTGTGGTTCGCGCACCCCCCAGCAGGCAAGGCTCTTCTCATCTGATCACAGAGTGACACGTGGTCTGTACGCTGAATGGACAGGAGGCCAATACCATCCCTACAGTGAAGCATGGTGGTGGCAGCATCATGCTGTGGGGATGTTTTTCAGTGGCAGGAGCTGGGAGACTAGTCAGGATTGAGGAAAAGATGAATGCAGCAATGTACAAAGACATCCTGGATGAAAACCTGCTCCAAAGCGCTCTTGGCCTCAGAGTGGCGCGGCAGTTCATTTTTCAACAGGACAATGACCCCAAGCACACAGCCAAGATATCAAAGGAGTGGCTTCTGGACAACCCTGTGAATGTCCTTGAGTGGCCCAGCTAGAGCCCAGAGCTAAATTTGATTGAACATCTCTGGAGAGATCTGAAAATGGCTGTCCTCCTCATCCAACCTCATCTCCATCAGGTTGAGAGGTCCTGCAAAGATGAATGGGCAGAATTGCCCAAAGATCGGTGTGCCAAGCTTGTGGCATCATATTCAAGAAGACTTGAGGCTGCAAGTGTTGCCAAAGATGCATCAACAGTAGGGGTGCCACAAACGACTATTTTGATAGTCGACTAGTCAATGATTATTTTTTGCGATTAGTCGATGAGTCGGATCACATGTAATTTCCTAAATTTAAGGCCTGCAGCATTTTCTGAGAAACGTCAGGGGATGAATCGGTGACTATTTCTTAGACTTCATTTACATGAGTAATTCAGAAATACAAACAGTGTTACACTTTATAGTAAATCTGTGTCAGCAGTTCTCAAAAGTTAAATGTCCATGATAGGAGACAAGTGAGGGAAGCCACCAAGACACAACTCTGGAAGAAGTTTTGGCTTCTGTGAGTGGAGAAACTGGGATGATTTTTATTTTTATCTTCATTTTACATACAGTCTCATCTTTTTCTGATTTGTGGTCATTTCTGTTGCTTTTCTGAAATTACAGAACTGCTATAAAGAAAAGTGTGAACATTTTATTGTGTTTTAAAACTTTGTGGAGCAAATGCAAACACCAAACTCTTATAAAGAAGGAAAAAATACATAGACATGTACAGGAAAACATTGATATAAACTGAACAGAACAATGCAGGCTGATTTGACTCCCCATATTGTTTGTATTAAATCAGAATAAAATAAGAGGTAACTCACTTTGAAATGAATAAAACATATAGCTGCAGCTTATAATAACTTTGAAAAATAACTAGAATCAGCGGCTTGTATTTTTATTCTGACTCCAGTTCATTTTAGTGTGATGAAGTCATCCTCATCAGTCACGTTTTGTGCTTGAACACTACATTAAGCTCAAGATTGAACAAATACATACCTTTGGAAAATAACAGCTGTTAAAGTTCAGAGTTCTCACCTTCTTTATGTGATCTGTGCCTCTGAACATCAGCTTCTCCCCATCAGGGTTTTTTTTAACCCATGTATGTGTAATTTTTGCTCAGTTCATTTATATATATATATATACACACACACACACACACACACACAGCTCCTTCGGTAAACTGCGCATTTTAGACGGCTTTGAACAAACATGACATAATGCATATCATTAAAAAACAATAAATAGTAGAGGTCGTCTTTTTCAAAATTTGAACATCCAAATGATGGCAGGACAGGTTGCTGCCTAAAACTATGATTTGAGAGAAAAATAAAGACTTAAATAAAATAATCGACTGGTCAACTACTAAATTAGTTTTAGACAATTTCAATAGTCTACGTAGTCGTGACTAATCGACTAGTCGTGGCAGCTCTAATCAACAGAATATTGAGCAAAGTCTGTGAATACTTACATACATGTGATTCTTAGTTTTTTATTTTTAACTTTTTCATGTTGTCATTATGGGGTGTTGTGAGTAGAACATTGAGAGGAAAAGTTTCTGTGTAGGCTCTCAGTTGTCCAGGTGGTTTCCATAGTAGAGAAGCTTGAATCTTCGACTGGACTGGGTTGCTTGATGCGAGGACATTTCGACGTTTCATTTCTGCGATTTGAAGCGAAACGTCCTAGCGTCAAGCAACCCAGTCCAGTCGAAGATTCAAGCTTCTCTACTATTGAGAGGAAAAAATGAATTTACTCCACTTTCAAATCAGGCTGTAACATAACAAAATGTGGAAAAAAATGAAGCACTGTGAATACAACCCCAGTTCCAATGAAGTTGGGACGCTGTGTAAAATGTAAATAAAAACAAAATACAATGATTTTCAAATCCTCTTCAACCTACATTCAATTGAATACACCACAAAGACAAGATATTTAATGTTCAAACTGATAAATGTTATTGTTTTTTATGCCAATATTTGCTCATTTTGAAATGGATGCCTGCAACACATTTAAAAAAAGTTGGGACAGTGGTATGTTCACCACTGTGTTACATCACCTTTCCTTCTAACAACACTCAATAAGCGTTTGGGAACTGAGGACACTAACTGTTGAAGCTTTGTAGGTGGAATTCTTTCCCATTCTTGCTTGATGTACAACTTCAGTTGTTCAATAGTCCAGGGTCTCTGTTGTCGTATTTTGCACTTCATAATGTGCCACACATTTTCAGTGGGTGACAGGTCTAGACTGCAGACAGGCCAGTCTAGTACCCGCACTCTTTTACATTCTGTTGTAACACCTGCAGAATGTGGCTTGGCATTGTATTGCTGAAATAAGCAGGAACGCTGAAAAAGATGTTGCTTGGATGGCAGCATGTGTTGCTCCAAAACCTGGATGTACTTTTTAGCATTGATGGTGCCATCACAGATGTGTAAGTTGCCCATGCCATGGGCACTAACACGCCCCCATACGGTCACAGATGCTGGCTTTTGAACTTTGCGCTGGTACCTGTTGTGAAAGGGGTCAACCATGGGTGGAGAACCTTGTCGGACTCCCCGCTCTGAGATAGCACGGCTCCTATCCCTGAGTCAGAGGCGTCCACTTCAACTATAAACTGGCGTTTTGGATCGGGCTGCACCAGAACTGGTGCAGTCGAGAACCAGCGTTTCAACTCCCTAAACGCGGCTTCGCACTGATCCGACCAGGTGAAGGGGACTTTGGTGGAGGTCAGGGCTGTCAGGGGGCTAACTACCTGACTGTAGCCCTTGATGAACCTCCGGTAAAAATTTGCAAAACCAAGGAACTGTTGCAGTTTCCTACGGTTTGTTGGTTGGGGCCAGTCTCTCACCGCCACAACCTTGGCCGGATCAGGGGCGACGGAGTTGGAGGAGATTATGAACCCCAAGAAGGACAAAGAAGAGTGGTGGAACTCACACTTCTCGCCCTTCACGATCAGCCGGTTCTCCAACAACCGCTGCAGGACCTGACGTACATGCTTGACATGGGTCTCAGGATCCGGGGAAAAGATGAGTATATCGTCCAGATATACGAAGACAAACCGATGCAGGAAGTCCCGCAAGACATCATTAACCAACGCTTGGAATGTCGCGGGCGCATTGGTGAGGCCGAACGGCATGACCAGGTACTCAAAGTGACCTAACGAGGTGTTGAATGCCGTCTTCCACTCGTCTCCCTCCCGGATCCGAACCAGGTGATAAGCATTCCTAAGATCCAGTTTAGTTAAAATTTGGGCTCCATGCAAGGGCGTGAACACTGAATCCAACAGAGGTAATGGGTATCGGTTGCGAACCGTGATCTCGTTCAGCCCTCTGTAGTCAATGCATGGACGGAGTCCCCCGTCTTTTTTGCCCACAAAAAAGAAACCAGCACCCATTGGGGAGGTGGAGTTCCGGATCAACCCGGCAGCTAACGAGTCCTGGATGTAGGTCTCCATTGATTCGCGTTCCGGACATGACAGGTTGTACAGGCTGCTGGACGGGTACTCAGCACCCGGTATCAAATCAATGGCACAATCGTACGGACGGTGCGGGGGCAGTGTGAGTGCCAGATCTTTGCTGAAGACGTCAGCAAGGTCGTGGTACTCGGCTGGCACCGCCGCCAGATTGGGGGGGACTAAAACCTCCTCCTTAGCTGTCACACCGGGTGGAACCGAGGATCCTAAACACTCCCGGTGGCAGGTTTCGCTCCACTGCGTCACAACCCCAGATGGCCAATCAATCCGGGGATTGTGCTTTAACATCCATGGAAAACCCAGAATCACTCGGGAGGTAGAAGGTGTTACATAAAACCCAATCTCCTCCCTGTGATTTCCAGACACAACCAATGTCACTGGCTGTGTCTGGTGTGTGATTAGTGGAAGAAGGGTGCCATCTAGTGCTCGTACCGATAATGGTGACGGTAAGGCCACTAGAGGGAGCCCAACCTCCTTTGCCCATCTGCTATCCAGCAGATTCCCCTTCGATCCCCGTGTCCACCAGTGCTGGGGCGTGAAGGGTTAGATCCCCACTCAGGATCGTAACTGGGATGCCTGCAGATTGTCGGGGTTTCCCCGCGTGAGTGTTATGACCCACCCTTAGCCCAGTCTCTAAGGACGAGTGCTGCTGTTTTGACCATTTGGGGCAGTTTTTCAGCGTGTGCTCGGTTGAGCTGCAGTGAAAACACTCCCCATGGACCAGCCTCCTTTGTCTCTGGTCTGATTTTTTTTTTGGCCCTGCTCGTTTCCTTAACAACGGCAGCAGGGGGAGCTGTCGTCACGTGGTGTGCCCTGGCTGTGGAGCGTGGGGAAGACGGCTCCCTTTCGGACCCGGGAGGAAGAGGGACAGCTGGTGCCTGACCACGCCCTTCGTCTCGCTGCCGTCGGTGTTCTGTTAATCGGTTGTCTAATCGTATAACCAGGTCAACAAGCCCATCAAAATCCCGCGGTTCGTCCTTAGCCAGCAGGTGCTCCTTCAGGACCGGAGACAGTCCGTTTACGAAGGCGGCGCGGAGCGCAACGTTATTCCAGCCGGACCTCGCAGCCGCGATGCGGAAGTCGACTGCATACTCCGCTGCGCTCCGACGCCCCTGCACGTTCGAAGCAGTCTCGCCTCTATTGGGGTGATCAAAAACCTGTTTGAACTCCCTCACAAACCCAGTATATGTCGTTAGAAGCCGTGAATTTTGCTCCCAGAGCACCGTAGCCCAGGCGCGTGCCTCTCCTCGAAGCAGATTTATCACGTAAGCCACCCGGGTAGCGTCTGATGCGTACATGACGGGACGCTGTGAAAAGACGAGCGAGCACTGCATCAAGAAGTCCACGCACGTCTCGACACAGCCGCCGTACGGCTCCGGAGGGCTTATGTATGCTTCAGGGGATGGAGGGGGGGTTCGTTGAACGACCAGCGGAATGTCTGTCTCTGGCACCCGGTCAGCAGGAGGAGGTGCTGCAGCAGCGCCCTGAGCATGCGTTTCCACCTGGGCGGTGAGAGCCTCCATCCTCCGATTGAGAATAACGTTCTGCTCGGTAACTAAGTCCAACCGAGCAGTAAAAGCGGTTAAGATTTGCTGCAGCTCACCTAACACGCCTCCTGCAGATGCCTGTGCACCTCGCTCTTCCATTGGCTGTTCAAGCAATGGTTGACGCCCCTCGGGATCTATGACGCTGGCCGAGAAATCCTGTTGTGAAAGTGTAGGAACATGGACCCACAACAGGGGGCGTAAATGAACGGACAATGGATAAGCCAAAACAGTAACAATTTAATGTTATGACGTGCACAACAGAATACAGACAAAACAGGTTTGGAAAAACAGTCAATTATACGTTGAGTGACGTGTGGGCAGGCTCGAGGATAGGAGACGTCCGTCCAGAAACGAGCTGGATCCCACACGGCTTCACCACCAACGGATCTGAAGAACACTGGAGCCGCCAAGACCTGGGTCCCCAGGTGGCCACCATCTCCAGCTGTCAGACCTGGTACTGCTGGCAGAGAGAACAGAAACAATGCAGGTGAGTGTGAGTTTGCACACTCAGTAATTCTTCAGTCTGTGTTCCGTAAGGAGGGAGAACCTCCACCTCCAATAACACACTCGTACAGTTCCTGTGAAACCACTTATCTGGTTGGGGTGTGAGGCGAAGCCGTCGCAGTCCACACCAAACGCCAATACCGCAGATAAGGACACGTCGCAGGAAAACGGCTGTAAATGAGATCAGACTCTTGTTTGTTATGGATACAGCAGAGAAGTTACCTTTAGGGTAGCTGATTTCTCGGCGGGGAGGTGGAGTTGCAGTCCGGCCTTTATGGTGATGATTAGTGGATGAGTGACAGCTGGTACTGATGATAAGTGACAGCTGTCACTCCCGGTCGCTCCGACGCCCTCTCGTACTTGAAGCCCGCACTTCAAGCAGGGCGCCATCTTGTGGTGGTGGGCCAGCAGTACCACCTCTTCAGCGGCCCACACAACAGTAACAATCTGGATGATCTTTTTCCTCTTTTGTCCGGAGGACACGATGTCCATGATTTCCAAAAACAAATTTAAATGTGGACTCATCAGACCACAGCACAATTTTCCACTTTGTGTCTGTCCATTTCAAATGAGCTCGGGCCCAGAGAAGGCGGCGGCGTTTGTGGATGTTGTTGATGTATGGCTTTCGCTTTACATGGTAGAGTTTTAACTTGCACTTGTAGATGTAGCGACGAACTGTGTTATCTGACAATGGTTTTCTGAAATGTTTCTGAGCCCACACGGTAAGATCCTTTACACAATGATGTCAGTTTTTAATGCAGTGCCGCCTGAGTGATCAAAGGTCACTGGCATTCAATATTGGTTTTTGGCCTTGTCGCTTACGTGTAGAAAGTTCTCCAGATTGTCTGAATCTTCTGATTATATTATGGACTGTAGATGATGGAATCAAGATCAAGATTATTTTATTTGTCCCCAAGAGGAAATTTGTCTTGGACACACGGGCAGCCAAATAAAATACACTAATCAAGTACAGACATGACAAGACAGACCCAGACAATACAATACAATCACAATGACACATTAGCGGCCTGCTCTTTGGTTTGAGTTCAGGAGGTTCACTGATATATAGAGGAATGAGTTTTTATACCTGTTTAGGTATCTGTTTTTGTTTTTCGATGGAACTCGGTAGCAGTGTCCAGATGGAAGCAGCTCATATTGAGGGTAAAGAACATGGGAGGGGTCAGAGGTTATTTAAAAACAGCCTCCTCAAATATCTGCTGTAATGATAGGTACTCTCTTACTCCCATCACTTTATGTGCCGTGCGCACCGGCTGCATCAGTTCTGATGTAGTTTTGACTGACAGATTACTGAACCATGCAGACATTCCATACCTAATAACACTTTCAACAACATCCTGATAAAAAATAAACATAATTTTCTGTTCAACACCACACACTCTCAGTCTGCGCAGGAAGTACAATCTTTGTTGAACCTGGCTGCAGACTGAGGTCACATGGTGTCCCACAGGAGGCTGGAATCAATGTAAACACCCAGGTATTTGTAAGAATGGACCTGGGTGACCTCAGCGCTGTCAATACAGAGGGAGGTGTGGCCTCCTACATGTCCTGGGTCAAAAACAACCTCCTCAGTTTTCATGACGTTGACAGTGAGATGATGGACTTTATACCACTGCACAAAGTTCTCCACCTCTGATGTCTACACTGATGTGTCCGTGTTTGTGTCCATGAGTCCTAAGATGGCTGTGTCGTCGGAGAATTTAATGATGGAAGTGCTGGAGTGTCTGCTGGTGCAGTCGTTGGTGTAGAGGGTGAACAAAACTGGTGAGCTGACGGCAGCCCTGCGGTGCTCCAGTGTTGATGGATTTTAAATCTGATAATGTATGGTTCACTCTGACGTGCTGAGTTCTGTTGGATATAAAAGAGTGATACCATCTGATGATATATGGATTAACACACCACTGAACAAGCTTATTGAGAAGGATGTGTGGCAGCAAGGTGTTAAATGAATCCTTAAATTCCTTGCAGTTGAACGTTGAGAAACATTGTTCTTAAACTGTTGGGCTATTTTTTCAGGCAGTTGTTCACAAAGTGGTGATATTCGCCCCATCTTTGCTTGTGAATGTCTGAGCCTTTTGGGAATGCTCCTTTTATACCCAGTCATGACACTCACCTGTTTCCAATTAACCTGTTCACCTGTGGAATGTTCCAAACAGGTGTTCTTTGAACATTCAACAATTTTCCCAGTCTTTTGTTGCCCCGTCCCAGCTTTTTTTGAAATGTGTTGCAGGCATCCATTTCAAAATGAGCAAATATTTGCACAAAAACAAAAAAAGTATATCAGTTTGAACATTAAATATCTTGTATTTGTGGTGTATTCAGTTGAAGATAGTTTGAAGAGGATTTGCAAATCATTGTATTCTGTTTTTATTTTCATTTCACACAACGTCCCACCTTCATTGGAATTGGGGTTGTACTTTATGGATGCACTGTACATTTTACTCTGAACTCTTCATGAGATTAGGCTGCCTAATGATCGGCAAGCCTACCTTGAAACATCAGTGAGAGAGATGAAACTGTAACCATAGCGTCTAGCACGTTGTCTGAGTCAACGATCCATGTCAGGTGTTGGGGAACCAAGACAACCTGTTGGAAAATTGCAGGTGGAGATCAAAAGGTTCTGACAGAATAATGACTAATCAGCATATAGAGGAAGAACTGTTTCTGAGGCAGCAGAATAGGTATACAGAGCCAGACAACATGAACCTTATTATTTTCACTTACTGAGGCGTTGCTGGGCCGGTAGCAAAGATTTACATTTACGCTTCCTGGCTATACCTGCCCGCAGTAATAGGCGGGTATCCAAATACCCACCCGCTGTGCATAAACTGATGACGTCATAGCGCACACAGCCCAAGAACTGTCTGCAGACGAAAAGATGAAGAGGCGAGAAGTGTGTGTTGGTCCCATTATGGATATTACAGATGATTTTCTCATGGATAGTCCGACATTGAACATCAGCCAAAGCAGCCAGCTTGATGAGGATGCACTGGCGAATTTGGAGAGCAGCGCGGTACCAGCCAACACAACAAAAGTTAAAGTGAGCTGAGTTTTTATGTACGCTTTTGCTGGGTGTCGTGCGTTTTGAAATGACATTAAATATTGTTAATGTGATTCCACGTGTTGTGTATCTCAGTTAGTGATAAGTTAGTGATATGCATTTTCAGAGTCCCTCCATCCATGCCCAGTTGCCCAAAATGACAGATATTCGCCCTCATCTAACTCAGGCGAATATCAGTCATTTTGGACGACTGGGCATGGACCGAGGGACTCTGAAAATGCATACCGCCCTCCAAAAGCATGTTATTGTATTAATATGAGTCCAGTATAATCAACCATGACATCTGAATTCAGTGAGCTGTTAAAGGAGACTCATGGCTCGACGAAATACAGTCAGACACCGGATCTGATTCACAAGGCTTATTGAAAAAGTTCCATTAGAGCAGATGCTTGCAGATAACCTGCAATCTCCTACCATCATCTAACAAACCAGTCAGAATTCATCATCACAGTCTGACGAAAACATATCCACATAAAATGTCCTGATTTTGGAAAATGTCTGTAAATACATACTAATACTATTCCTTGCCTAAATACTAATTCCTTGTCGACGCTGAAGAAACGCAGCATTTTTAAAGAAGTCCCTCTGTGTTTTGTCTGCTCTTGGCACATTTCTCAGCCTGAACCACAACAACACATAAACCTATTTTAAAAGTTGAGAGAGTCACAGTGCCTCATTCATACATGTCAACATTTATCACAGGCATCAGTCGATTCTTCAGCGTTCTGCATGCAATGAAATTAAATTCCGTGATCGACCAAGAGAAAAATAAAATAAAATTTAAAAAAATGTTCATTTGCTCTCTTTGGCCTCTGTGTGGAGGGCAGAGGCCGCGCACCAGCGTACGTGTGCTCGATAGATGTGCTTGTCAACATCTATGTGCTCTGTCTGCCAGACAAAAGAATTCTGCTCGCGGTGGTAGCACAAGCCAAGACAGGCTTAACTGTTCTGACCCGTACTATGCAGTGCTGTACTGACCTGGACCACGTGGTTGAAAGAGGGCAGTCGGCATACGCGGACTAAATCGTCATGGTATGACCGCTGCATAACCTATTTGCCATATCCTGCGTATTCTGTGTATTTTTCATACGCTGGCTAAATCATCAAGGTGTGACAGGGCCCTGAAAGGTTTTTTTACTCTGTGGTGTTTTGCTGTCAATGGCTGGTTGATAGTGATAGTGGATGTATGCACTTTCTAAGTGCAGCTTCCAGTTTATATCTATGTTAACTGTGGTTCTCCCTGGTAACTCACTCTCATTTAACAAATAAATGACACAGATACCTCTAAGGGTCTGCATTTTGTTTTCAACTGCTGGCTTCATCAAGTCTGTAATTTCTTACTTTTGAACTTGAACTTGAACTTATTTATTTGGCACACAACTCGTCAATAACAAAAAACTGATATACAAGACAATTCCACAGTGACATGTGTGACCAAAAAGGGGGTGAGCAGAAGCAAAGCTTATAAACGCCCACCCCATATATACATACATACATATATACACATTACCTACCCCCAGAGCAAGCACACAGGCGACAGTGGTAAGGAAAAACTCCCTCTGATGTATTGAGGAAGAAACCTCAAGCAGACCAGACTCTAAGGGGTGATCCTCTGCTTGGGCCATGCTACAAACACATTTAACAACACAAACTCAAATCCCATTATCATAAACATATCAAGTGAACACCGTGTCTTCGTCTACATACATTTTTACATAAATATACAGTATACATGTATAGTATAAGTTTACACACACCAACATACACATATATACACACATACATACATACATACATATATATACATATACATAGATACACATACACATATACATACATGCACATACACAAATGAATGTTACTGTACAAGTTCACAATTACAACTGACAACACAAAACTCGTACTTCATTAGATACATATCTTGAAAACATCTTTTTTTTTTATATTGATTTTTAAACTGATTGATATTTGGACATCGTTTGAGTTCATCCGTCAGGTTATTCCATAATCTAGGGCCACACATGGAGACACAGAAACCTTTCCTGGTCGTCCGAGTGCCAGCAATTTTAAAATGATACAAGCCCCGTAAATTACATTTTCCTTCTCTCTCAGTAAAATATTCTTGAATTCTAAATGGCACTTCTTTATTTTTCACTTTGTGCATTAATTGAACAGTCTTGAACAAAATCATATCATTAAGTTTTAATATTTGAGATTTAATGAACAGTGGGTTGGTGTGGTCTCGATAACCTGCATTATGAATTGTCCTTAATGCTCTTTTTTGAAGAATGAATAATGGTTGCAATGTAGTTTTGTAATTGTTGCCCCAGACCTCAGTGCAATAAGTCAAGTAGGGTGCAACCAAAGAACAATAGAGAGTATGTAGTGCTCTGCAATCAAGAACATGCTTTACTTTATTTAATACTGCAATACTTTTTGATACCTTCATTTGAATATGCTGAATATGAGCTTTCCAATTAATTTTTTCATCAATAATGACACCTAAAAACTTATTCTCTTTGACATGTTCTATGTTTACCCCATGTATATTTAACCGAATTTGTATCTTTTTTATAATTTCCAAATAATATCAATTTAGTTTTAGACAAATTTAATGATAATTTGTTAATATCAAACCATCTCTTTAACTTTATCATTTCTGTTCCTAAATCAGATAATAATTGTTGCAGATTTATCCCTTAGCAAAACAGGTTTGTGTCATCTGCAAAGAGCACAGTTTTAACCATATCTGAGACTTTACATAAATCATTAATGTATAAAATAAATAATTTTGGGCCCAACACAGAACCCTGTGGT
The DNA here is from genome assembly GCF_902500255.1 of Thalassophryne amazonica. Classification (NCBI taxonomy): domain Eukaryota; kingdom Metazoa; phylum Chordata; class Actinopteri; order Batrachoidiformes; family Batrachoididae; genus Thalassophryne; species Thalassophryne amazonica. The sequence continues at coordinate 62,912,135 of NC_047117.1, forward strand.
AGCCCACAAATGATGTCCAGATATGAAGAACAGTATTCCCCAAGTTTAACAAACTGCTTACTGTTTTCTTAACATAGACAAGCAAGTGTGATTTGGAGCTAAATGGTTTCAGTTTGCTGAGTTGGAAGACTTTTCCCGTACTTTCTGTACTCATAGGGAAACTGAGGTCACTTTGCCTCAAAATTCAGTCGAACGAAAGAACAATCAGTCCTTCTCAACAGTCCTGTCATATCCCCCTTTGGATCTGACAACATCTTAATTATTTATCTTTGCCTCTATAGTCTATATCTTTTGTTGTTTTGCCCTAGACTTCCATATCCTTTTATTTATCTCTCTCCGTGACTCTTCCGCCTTCCTGAGTGTTTTTTCTTTTTATATCTCACAGTGATATTCCTCAGTGGAGTTGTCTGATCTGAATAAATGTTTTCAATTACATTCAGACTGTCCTGTGATTTGAGCCACACATGTGGCAGTCAATGCACAAGTTATATCGCAGTACTTAAACAAGTCTCTTTCAAATCACCAAGCCCCCGCCAATTGTCTGTCACACTCACTTTGCACCATCTATTTTTAATGGCTTGGGAGATGTGAAAAAACAGCGTCTCTCTGTCTAGATGCATGGAGCAGCTGTGGATGGATTCTTATCTTACTTTTTTTTCATATGGTCAAAAAGCAGACTGAAGGCCAAAGTGATACTTAACGTGACTATATATGCATATATATATATATATATATATATATATATATATATATATATATATATATATATATATATATATATATATATATATATATACACACAACCCCTGGCAAAAATTATGGAATCACCGGCCTCGGAGGATGTTCATTCAGTTGTTTAATTTTGTAGAAAAAAGCAGATCACAGACATGACACAAAACTAAAGTCACTTCAAATGGCAACTTTCTGGCTTTAAGAAACACTATAAGAAATCAAGAAAAAAAATTGTGGCAGTCAGTAACGGTTACTTTTTTAGACCAAGCAGAGGGAAAAAAATATGGAATCACTCAATTCTGAGGAAAAAATTATGGAATCACCCTGTAAATTTTCATCCCCAAAACTAACACCTGCATCAAATCAGATCTGCTCGTTAGTCTGCATCTAAAAAGGAGTGATCACACCTTGGAGAAAAAATTATGGAATCATGAAATACAAAAGAATGCTCCAACACATCACTAGTATTTTGTTGCACCACCTCTGGCTTTTATAACAGCTTGCAGTCTCTGAGGCATGGACTTAATGAGTGACAAACAGTAGTCTTCATCAATCTGGCTCCAACTTTCTCTGATTGCTGTTGCCAGATCAGCTTTGCAGGTTGGAGCCTTGTCATGGACCATTTTCTTCAACTTCCACCAAAGATTTTCAATTGGATTAAGATCCGGACTATTTGCAGGCCATGACATTGACCCAATGTGTCTTTTTGCAAGGAATGTTTTCAGAGTTTTTGCTCTATGGCAAGATGCATTATTATCTTGAAAAATGATTTCATCATCCCCAAACATCCTTTCAATTGATGGGATAAGAAAAGTGTCCAAAATATCAACGTAAACTTGTTATGTGGGCTGCTGAAGAGGAGGTACTGCTGGCCCACCACCACCAGAGGGCGCCCTGCTTGGAGTGCGGGCTCCAAGCACAAGAGGGCGCCAGACCCAGAAGAAGTGACAGCTGTCATTCATCCTCTGCACCAGCTGTCACTCGTTCATCATCATCATCATCATCACCATAAAGGCCGGACTGCAACTCCACCTCCTCGCCGAGAAATCGACTACTGAAGAGGTAAATTCTCTCCTGACTCATACGTTGTGTAATAATCTGAACTTCTGTTGCAGCCGTTTTCCTGGTGTTTTCCTTATCTGTGAGATTGGCGTTTGGTGTGACAGCGACGGCTTCGCCTCACACCCCAAACCAGATAAGTGGTTAATCAGGAGCTGCACGAGTGTGTGATTGGAGGTGGAGGTGCTCCCTCCTAACTGTGTGCAGACTGTGGATTACTGAGTGTGCGGACTCACACTCATTCATCTTGTCTCTGCTTTCTGCCAGCAGTACCAGGGTCGACAGCCGAAGACAGAGGCCACCTGGGGACTCGGGACTTGGCGGCTCCGGTGTTCTTCAGACCGTTGGTGGTGGAAGCCGTGTGGGACGCGGCTTCTCTCTCGTCGGGGGTCTTCTATCTTCGAGCCTGCCCACACGTCACCTGGTGTTAATTGACTTTGCAAATCTTGTGTATTTAGTTGTGTATTATCACAACATTAAATTGTTACTTTTTGGCTTATTCATTGTCCGTTCATTTGCGCCCCCTGTTGTGGGTCCGTGCTACGACACCTTCCCAACAAAACTTATGCATTTATTGATGATGTAATGACAGCCATCTCCCCAGTGCCTTTACCTGACATGCAGCCCCATATCATCAATGACTGTGGAAATTTACATGTTCTCTTCAGGCAGTCATCTTTATAAATCTCATTGGAACGGCACCAAACAAAAGTTCCAGCATCATCACCTTGCACAATGCAGATTTGAGATTCATCACTGAGTATGACTTTCATCCAGTCATCCACAGTCCACGATTGCTTTTCCTTAGCCCATTGTAACCTTGTTTTTTTCTGTTTAGGTGTTAATGATGGCTTTCGCTTAGCTTTTCTGTATGTAAATCCCATTTCCTTTAGGTGGTTTCTTACAGTTCGGTCACAGACGTTGACTCCAGTTTCCTCCCATTTGTTCCTCATTTGTTTTGTTGTGCATTTTCGATTTTTGAAACATATTGCTTTAAGTTTTCTGTCTTGACGCTTTGATGTCTTCCTTGGTCTACCAGTATGTTTGCCTTTAACAACCTTCCCATGTTGTTTGTATTTGGTCCAGAGTTTAGACACAGCTGACTGTGAACAACCAACATCTTTTGCAACATTGCGTGATGATTTACCCTCTTTTAAGAGTTTGATAATCCTCTCCTTTGTTTCAATTGACATCTCTCGTGTTGGAGCCATGATTCATGTCAGTCCACTTGGTGCAACAGCTCTCCAAGGTGTGATCACTCCTTTTTAGATGCAGACTAACGAGCAGATCTGATTTGATGCAGGTGTTAGTTTTGGGGATGAAAATTTACAGGGTGATTCCATAATTTATTCCTCAGAATTGAGTGACTCCATATTTTTTTTTCCCTCTGCTTGGTCTAAAAAAGTAACCGTTACTGACTGCCACAATTTTTTTTTCTTGATTTCTTATAGTGTAAGAAAGTTTTATTGCGTTTTCACATCATGTGGTCCTCAGAAAGAGAGTTTAGGTGCATTTGAGTGGAAAATAGTGTTAGTTGTTGACGCGTCGCGGAGGATCAGCTGTTTTTAGCAGCAGATACGGAGCGGCTTGGAGGAAAAAAAAGCATAAAAATGTCTTTGTAAAGCTCAGTGCAGGTGTGCTGTTGTCACCGCGCTTTAAGAGGTGAGGACGAGTCGTAGCTGCTGCAAAAAACCACGGATGAAAAGCTCGCAGCTCGCTTAAAGTGGGCAGTTCAGTCAAACCCCGACCTCCTGCCCACGGACCAAGTTTAATGCTGCTATCGACCCACAATGCAAAAATAATAGTAACGCCCAGTGACTTGGAGAAGTAACTTTAATCTGATTACTGATTTGGAAAAATTTAACACGTTAGATTACTCGTTACTAAAAAAAGTGGTCAGATTAGAGTAACGCGTTGCTAAGTAACGCGGTACCGGCATCACTGATTGGGAGCTAAGAAAGGGGTCTGTGATGGCACTGGGGGTGGACAAGGAGTCATTTCTTAAGCCCTATTCAGATGGGTCTTGTTTAACATGGGGAGGAGCGGTAAAGTAATTATTATCTGAGTGATTATTTTTATTTATTTATTTTTTCCGGTCTGAGTGCACCATTACAGTCATTTTTACTGAATGCATGTGTGTCTGTAAAATGATCCATAGAAAATACCCCAGGTTATATTAATCCCATACAAATAGAGACATCAGTAATATTCTCTGGAAGAAACCTTTTGGACATTTATCTCAGATAGAGGCACTTCCTGAGGAATTTTGAAGATGATCACTGCACCAACAGCATAGTTTTTGCTGTCATGCTGGAGTTTTATTTTTGTAGATATTCTGCACACATCAGTGCTACAAAATCTGTGATCAAAATCAAAAATCTGCGCTTCACCTCACTGCAAACCAGACTCCTTGAGATTGTAAAAGTACGAAAAAGCTTAGAGTAAGTAAAACTGAAGGATTATATGGTACTTGGGCTGAAGTTCTTCAGGTGGGTGGAGATGCTGTTTTCCTGGCACCACAAGCAATTAGGAGACGAATGTCAACACGACAGGCAAGAATAAAGGAATTGTCCCTCTGGAATAAAAAGGGTGTTTACATTGCTGTTGGTGCAGGGCAAGGTACTTGCAAGGATCAGTCTGAAGGGCCTTTTACACTGAATGCATTCAGGGCGTTAAACACATCACACATCGCTCTAAAATCCATTATTTTCAATGACAAGCTTTGCATTTTTAAAAAACGAGCTAACACAATTCTCCGCCGAGAGCACACATTGCCACTTGTCGTCAGGCCTTGACATGGCTGCCGTGGTCAAACTTCAACCCAGTTGAACTTTCTCCGCTGCGTGCTGTGACGTAGCTTTGCATGTCCAATAGAAACAAGGCATCAGGCCAGAACATGGTAAAGGAAATACAGAAATGTGTCACAGAACTGTTCATTTATTCACAGCAGTTTTCTGAAGAAAATCCTTACAAATTCTTACTGATGACTGTACATTTTGAAGTTTGAAAAAAATGTTTCCTACATTGTATTTAAAATAGCTTTAGGAAAAAAATTCTTTAGAAGTCTTTGTTCATCTATAAAATAAAACCATAGCTTATCTGTTGTTGTTTCAGATGAGATTATTTCTAGATTAACATTATATAAGGAACCTTGAACATTTATTTTTAGGTTAATCCATTAAAATAGCCTGAAACATTCAAAACAAAGGGAGGCCTCAAAGTGTTGATGCCAAAATAATCAATTGACGCGTTCAGTGTGAAAGGCCCATGAGAAACATTCAGTACCACCTGCTTGCTACTCATCATTCACACTCCAGAGCAGTCTACTTTCATGATATATGACATCAACCATTAACCCAATCCTAGCTCTGTGAGTACACATTGAATGCAGATGTATTGGCAGAAATTTGTGGCAGCTGATGCTCAGTTTTTTTGGTTGTTTGGGCAACTTTGTGGCGCATCATGAGATTTTGTGGGACCCCTGATAAGTCTGGACTGTACTTGTGTAATGGATCTGCTGTACAGTGCAGACTCTGACTTCTTTCCAGTCAGTTCATGCTGCTGTCTGGAATGTGTTATAATGTCTAATCTCTTTAGTGCTTGTATGGACTGTGTTGGCTCAGGTTGTGGACTTGAGTGAGTTTGCTGCTTCGTCAGTGGTGAAAGGTTTACTTGGGACTGGAAAATCTCTGGGGACCCCTGGGCAAGGTCTTTAATATCATAGTTGCTTCAGGTTTGCAGTTGAGCTCCTTGGATGTCACCACTCTGATATATATGTTATGTGGGCCGCTGAAGAGGAGGTACTGCTGGCCCACCACCACCAGAGGGCGCCCTGCTTGGAGTGCGGGCTCCAAGCACCGGAGGGCACCAGACCCAGAAGAAGTGACAGCTGTCACTCATCGCACCAGCTGTCACTCATCTACACCACTATATAAGCCGGACTGCAACTCCACCTCCCCGCCGAGAAATCAACTACCGAAGAGGTAATTTTCTCTGCTGACTCAAATCGTTGAGTGATAATCTGAACTTCTTTTGCAGCCGTTATCCTGTGGTGTTTGTCCTTATCTGTGGGATTGGCGTTTGGTGTGATCAGCGACGGCTTCGCCTCACACCCCAAACCAGATAAGTGGTTAAACAGGAGCTGCACGAGTGTGTGATTGGAGGTGGAGGTGCTCCCTCCTAACTGAGTGCAGACTGTGGATTACTGAGTGTGCGACTTCACGCTCATCCATCCTGTCTTGTTTTCTGCCAGCAGTACCAGGGTCGACAGCCGAAGACAGAGGCCACCTGGGGACTCGGGACTTGGCGGCTCCGGTGTTCTTCAGGCCGTTGGTGGTGGAAGCCGTGTGGGACGCGGCTCATCTCTCGTCGGGGGTCTTCTATCTTCGAGCCTGCCCACACGTCACCTGGTGTTAATTGACTGTATATATATTGTGTGTTTAGTTGTGTGTTGTCACAACATTAAATTGTTACTTATTGGCTTATTCATTGTCCGTTCCTTTGCGCCCCCTGTTGTGGGTCCGTGCTACGACACCTTCCCAACAATATATGTATGTGTGTGTGTCTTTTTGTGTGTATGGGTGAATGCAAGGCATCAATGTGACGTTATTTGACCATGAAAGCACTATAGAAATGGAGTTCATTTACCATTTACTGAACCGGACTTTGCAGGCAATACTGTGGCCTTTGTGAAATCAGTGGATGCTGTGATTGTCGTACTTGAGAAGCTGAATGATTTGGTGTGTCTGGGTTTCTGATTGTTCATGATCACCAATAAGATTCAGGTTTTTAATTACTTCTTGGACTGTGTATTTTTAGTGAAAGTGTTGAACTTTTTGAGAGTTTGACTTGTCACTGTTGTGCTACGGAAATATTTATTAGTCCAAGGACTTCATAAGTTTTGAAAGTAAGACAGGCTTGGACATTGAGATTATCTATTGTTATGAATATATGTATGTTTGCAATAAATTAAAAGTTATTGTAGACAGCCTTGGTCAGAGCTAATCCATCACCATAACAGTAATAACAAAACTTTTACTTGATTCAGAGACCATTTCTTCAATAACTAGAACACCGTGCTCTTAGAGGACAAACCTCCGCCAACACTAGTTTCCAATTCTACAAATTTTTACCTTGGAAAAAATTTTCAAGGTCAACATCCTCTTGGAAGTGACTATCATAAGCTACATTTGATGTGATAAAATGTCAGGAGTATGTATTTACTTCATGCACTTGAACTAAAGTTTATTTTTTATTTTTTATTTTTTTTGTGGTGTTGTCAGGTTGTTTTTTTTTTTTTCCCCCAGATAATTTTCACAGAGCATTGGTTATCTCTGCTGTCCACAATTTGTCATTGCTTTTTGGCATTTGGTTTCCAGGCGATAACTGGAAGATAGATAAACAGGCATAAAATTGAGGCACTTTTGGTTGAGATATAATACAAAATGTTCACCAAATGGGCTTTTCAATATTAAATTCAAATGTCCACAAAATCCACAGTCTGGATCAGATCCAGATCAACCTTTGTCAGGTGATAGTGAGTGCCATTCTGCACCTTGCTTTCAAATATGAGAGGGATTGGGGCACGTTTGATTAAGATATAATGTAAAATATATATTAAATGGGTTTTCAATGTTAAATTTAAATGGCCACAAAATCTGTAATCTGGATCAAACGATGTCAGTCGATAAAGGATATCATCCTACATAACGAAAGAAATGTGGTTGAAATGTTTTTTTCTGACTTTGACCTCTGACCTTGAAAATTGAATCCATTCTTGCTTATCAGGATATGAATTCTCTGTAAAAACGTCATGATGATCTATGAAAAATTGTGGGTTATAGGCTGTTCACAAACAGACAAATGGGTGAAAATGCCAATGAAGTTGCACGGAGATAAAAAAAAAAACCCCAAAAGACAGCTATTTGTTTAGTGTGAGGTGTTTTTCATGACAAATCATATACATTTTATACCAGATCCTTTGAAGACTGAGCACATAATAAAAGGGTCAAACCTCCTCTATCTTCATAGATGGTCCTCAGGGTTGCACTTTTCCTGGAGGGCACAAACAGATTGGAATGTGCTCAAACTGACCTCTTGAAGGTATCAATGAAGTTGCATTGTACAATAATGCAAAGCAGCTTGGCTGCTGAGAATGTGGCCAGGCATTGACCTTCCTTGCTTTGATTTTGAAGCTTTCAGCATCCACAGTGCTTTTTCTGAGCCCAGCTTCATGCACCACTGTACCTCCTGCTGAAAGTGCTCAGCTCCGTACGGTACCAGACTTTGAAGTGTGTGCTTCTCGGTTACCACCGCAAATTGTCAAATGGAAATGCTTGTTTGATCTCTTTTTTTTTTTTTGTTCTGTCCTTTTTGTTTTGCAAACACATAATCCTCCACTATCTCAGTTCATTTGTACTGTTTTAGGCCTTGTTCAGACTGCCAGTAAAAATCTGATTATCTGCATATCTGACTGAAATGGATTCCGTGCTCCAAGTTTGGACAGCCAAAAGTCGCATGACATATGTTTTTTCCAAAGTTGATCCAAGTGTCATTCATGGGTAATTTGAAATGCAGCTTAAATCCCGTTTTTGCAAATCCATTTTTGAAAACTCAGATTGGAATCCCGTCTGTGTTTTGTTATGTCTGTGACGTTTCCTGCCAGGTGAAGCTCCCCCTGTGAGCGTACATGGTGAGAGCTGCGATATCTCACCTCCTGCTGCTCACAGCCAAGTGACAGAAAGGGGGGCGAACTTGCAGACGTACACACACACACACACATACACACACACACACGTTGCTCTATGTAACACTTGCTTTGACAATGTAAACGTATGTTTCCTATGTCAATAAAGCTCCATTGAAATGAGAGAGATAGAGAGAGAGAGGGAGAGGCAGCATGTTGGATTAGTGGTTAGCGCTGTTGCCTCACAGTGAGAAGGTCATGGGTTTGATTCCCACCTGTGGCCTTTCTGTGTGGTGTTTGCGTGTTCTCCCCGTGTTTGTGTGGGTTCTCTCCGGGTGCTCCGGCTTCCTCCCACATCCAAAGACATGCAGGTTGGGTGGATTGAATACTTTAGGGCCCCTTCACACATAACATGATTGAAGTCAAAAAATCGGAGCCGCCTCAAACGCCTTGTTCACCTGTCACTACAACCATTCGCACATGGCCGAAAGACAGCGAATGCCCTGCGTGTGCTCATAGTGTTGACCAAATTCCAGGTGTAGCACACGAACATGTAACACCACTCTCTGCACACTTAGAAAAGGCAGGGCTATTTGCGCACCTGGTATCATCGTAGACAGTAGGCGATCACATTCGATCTGTCTGTGAAAATTGTCAAAAGTGCAACGTGAGTGTGGCATCACCTGGCAACACACATGGGTGGAACTGTGACGACCCCCCCCCCCTCCCCCACACACACCGCAGACTGTCAGGGACGTGACTGTGCATGCAAGGTGTCATATTACAAGTATATACATCAGACAGATGCAGGACAAACACATAATAATACATGCATTAAATTAATATCATAGACAAAGTAACGGAGAGGGAGCCTTTTTGTCCTGTGAGCTGTGAGGTCCGCTGACAATGATGGGCGTGTCCCCCCTGCGATGTGCAGCTGATCAGATATCTGTGCTCGCAAGTTATAGCTCAAGAGCACCTGTAGTGGCTTGCAGGATATTAGTTCATATAACTACAGTGTGAAGTGCGGACGTCGGCATGCTGTCCTTGCGTGGAAATAAATTAAAACACATATTGCTTCAGCTGACAGCTGCACCAGTGCTCCGCAGCGCTGTGGAATATCGTGCCATTCAGGAAATCACCCCATGGGACCCCTTTGTGTTTTGTCAGTTATTACGGCGCTTTGTTCGCCATGAATAAAGACTTCCTCTTCATCTACATCGTCTGATTTCTCTCTTTTTAAAAAAATACGTTTATCTCCTTGTTCATTTTAGGTATTTTACACTCTTGTTATAGGACAGCGATGGTAGTGCAGTGGTAAGGTTTCCATCTGTTAATCAGAGCTTTGGTAAATTGCAATTTCAAATCCCGTGGGTTGCTTGTATTTTTTTTTCTGTTTCTCCATAGCAGCATGCAATGTGGTTCCACACGCTCCAGCTGCTTGCACTGGGTTTGTGCATGAGCATGCATGAAACCGTAGCCGGTGTGTTGCGCATGCCTGTGCTACCATGCATCCCTCATGACAGCAGGTGGAATGTTTCGTGGTTCCCCATTTCGTGTTTGGTTCGCGGATTTTCTTCCGGTTTCTGTGTCTTTCGTGTTATGTGTGAAGCGGACCTTAAATTGTCCGTAGGTATGCGTGCCGGTGCGACAGACTGACGTCCTGTCCAGGTTGTACCCCGCGTCACGCTCTATGACTGCTGGGATAGGCTCCAGCTCCCCGTGACCCTTAACTGGAGTAAGCGATTGAAGATGAGAGAGAGAGAGAGAGAGAGAGGGTGCAGCATGTTGGATTAGTGATTAGCACTGTTGCCTCACAGCGAGAAGGTCATGGTTCGAGAGAGAGAGAAGCCAAAACTAACCAAAAAGGAATGCTTGAATGACAGCTTATTGAATCAAATGAAATGCAATGCTCAATGCATCAGAGGCACAGGACTCTAGTGTGGATTGGATGGATTCATACATCAGCTGCTGCTCTGCTAGGTCTGCCTACATAATTTGCTTACCTAAAAATCTTTTCTTACACACTGCATTTTCTGTGAACATTTTTGGATGTGACTTTTACAGTGCAAATCCCATGAGTCAGAACTCTGTATTTGCAGCATTCAGACACTGAACAGCAGTCATGTGACTGACATGTGTGGGACTTTCATTGCTATAGCAACTGATGTGGATTAGATGGCAGCTGAAGACTAATACAGACACAAAAATTGGATCTGATCACTTGGTATATATAATATGGGCAGTCAGTCAGTGAGATCAGATTTGAATGAGGTATGCTTTAAATTTGATTTGAACTTGGGATCCCCCAATATGGCTTTTTAATGGCCGATACCGATTATCGATAAGGGCTGGAGGCCAATACCGCTATTTGAAACCAATATTTGCCTACAGTAAAAAAAAAAAAAAAAAAAGCAAAGATGTTAGAATATAGAATAACAAACTCTGAATACAAAACTTTCTTTAAATGTTTTGCCATTAGGGATGGGTATTGATAAGATTTTATCTGTATTGATTCTGCTTATTGATCCGATCGATCAGGTCTGATCAAATCAGCGGACCTGATTGGAACACCCGGAGCTTTAAAAGTTTAGAGTTACAGCGCTTCATTCATGGCAACATTTACCACAGCCAGACTCAGCAGCATCTGTACACAATGAAAATGATCCACCAAGACAAAAAAAAAATGTTAAATGACTGTTTCTGATGTCAACCACACCGTGCAGTAGAGAACAGAGTGCACTTCCACAGAGGCACAAAATAGCAGCTTTGGCTACATACGTGGCGGTAATGCAACTGTAAAACCCTCATGATACAGTCCACAGTTTTCCAAGTACAGTGATTTTGTTCTCCACAGCTGACAGGAGTGAACTGGGTTTAAATAGCGGCAAGGGCTACACATGACTGTGTGCACATTAAAAAGCGAACACACGAAGCTGCAAGCAGATCTACGAACACGGAAAAAGGCTGAGTACGCGCGCATTTCGGGCATATTTAAATGAAACACAATGCCGCAATACACGGCTCTATGAATATGCCAGTGTGAAAGGGGCTTTAAAGTAAATAAATATGAAATTGGTCACTGGATCCTTGATCTCTGGACATAAATAAAATATACACGTGGTCACTGTTTTGGTGATTAGGGATGCCCTCATGTATTGTAATAAATATTCCAGAGAAAGGCCAGAGCTTCTCTCAGAATTTAGAAGAATAGGCCTGAAAGAAGTTTTTGTTGGAAGTATTTTAGACATAGGATCAGCAGGTTAGGTGAATTGGAAACTTTATAATTGTCCAGGCCTCTCTTCTAAAAGAATAAAGATTAAATTAAAGTAGGAGGGGGAAATGTTTTCTTTTTAAATACTTGAAAGACACTGGATTTGAGAGGATTTACTACTGCTATAATGGACTGATGCAGAAGGTGGCAGCAGTGCAACAAAATGAGCATGCCAGCTGCCAATTAAACCATTAGGCCATTAGGGGAGGTGATGGTCTAGTGCTTAAGGCATTGGGCTTGAGACCAGAGGATCCTTGGTTCAAATATCCCAGTCTGACCAGAAAATCACTAAGGGCCCTTGGGCAAGGTCCTTAATCCCCTAGTTGCTCCCTGGTGTGTAGTGAGCTCCTTGCATGGCAGCACTGTGACATCGAGGTGAATGTGAGGCATTATTGTAAAGCGCTTTGAGTGTTTAATGCATGTGAAAACGCGCTATATAAATGCAGTTCATTTACCTTTTAAAATCCACAGAAGAAGAGAGTACATTTGATTTATATCACAGGAGCATGTTTTGAGGTTGGAGCGCATTTCTACTTTCACAAAATGCCTCAAGAAACCACAAAAATGCATAAAATTACATAATTTATTCCTATTTGTTGTCAGTCTGGGTAAATTGTTTGAACCTACACTGATTTCATTGTCAAACCTGCCTTTAACGGAGAAAACCTGGATGGAAAAACTGTCTGAATCAGTTTTTCATACATTTTTCTGTTTCAGAAATGTGAGCCTGTGCACTGAAGATGGCTCTTTTAAGCTTGTTAAGTTGCTCAACTGCTTTAGTGTTTTGCGCTAAAGTCCGCTGTTCATACAAGGATCACATGTTCGGTAATCATTCCATGAAAACTAACTTTTGGTTTCATATCAACATTAGTTGTTTTTTTTCTTTGAATGTCATACCTTACCTCCTCTCCTTCTCCCACCATTTTTTTCATTTTTTCAGAGAGAGGGGACGTAGAGAGGCAGGCATTATGAGCTAATCATTTTCAACACGCTTCAGTTTGGCTTTATCTTGTGTGCGTGTGCGCGTTTGTGCATTTCTTCCTTATTCATGCGGGCGGTGTGAGCTAAATGGGCACAAAAAGTACATCATTGGGTAATTAATGTCTTTCATTGGACTTTCTGTGGCTGGAAAACAACGAACGGCCATGAAAAATAAAAGCAGATTTAAAAAAAAAAACACTGCAGAGACTGAAAAAAGTCACATTACTGTTGTCCGGTTCAGAAAACTCACTGTTTGGACTGGAGCTCACCATGGAGCTTTGTGAGTCAACTCTGGACTAGACAATTCATGGAAAAAAGAACAAAGCTGATGGTGAGTACATAATGACCTTAATGTACCTATTTATATAGTAAAATGTTCCACACAAGGTGTTTTCATGCAGGTGCAGATGGGCGCACGGAAGTGGGGGAAAAAAGCAAAAAGCAAAACAAAAGGCACACACACACACACACTGAATCCAAACTGAATTTGCACTTACAGAGATGTGGAAAAAGGATTAATTTAATATTTAGCTCATTTTGTCTGCCTTGGTGACAGCTTGTTGTTAAGGTAATGCTACAGGTCGTCATCACAACAGTAATGAAGCACAGATTACGTCAGCAGCAGCCGCAGGAAAAATATAACACAAAGCTCTCCATCTGATCTCTGTTCAAAGTTTTGAACAGGCACATGTAGGGATGGGTATCGAGAACTGCTTCTTTTCAAGAATCGTTAAGAAATGATTCGATCCACCGACATCAGTATCCTTTTTGCTTAATGATTCCCTTATCGGTCCTGCAGAGCAGTCATTGTTTTTCAGGGTGTTTATCGAGAAAATGACCTACGTTGATTGCAGACCTTGCAGCGGGTCTGCAGTCCACCGCTTCTGCTGCGGCTTTGCTTGAAGCTTGAAGCAACGAAGCAGTGCTCCGACCTGCTGCTTCGTTGGTTCATTGCTTCGCTGCTTTTCAGAAGCGGCAAGTTCACTTCAAAGCCATTTAAATATGCCAATCATGAGTCACCTTTGTGCCAATTAAAGTCACTAACTGGGACTCTTGTCTTGTTGCAGGCAAGAAACAAGAATCATCCCCCGTTCTGTTTGCACAGCTGCAAACGCCGTCTCATCCAGTCGGAATTAATAACTTCAAAGCAAATCACCATTTTAAATCAAATGACACCTCTTTCCAAATGTTGTAATACAGACAATAAACTACAATCAACCAAAATGTTTTTCCTCCCAAAATGAGACGTCCTGTGTTCTTTATAAATTACATTGTTGCTGACTTGCAGCACAGCTGGCTGAGCTCAGCTCAGAGGTATGGGGTTATCTTTGTGTCATTAATGTCTGTAAGGAAATGCTTTTGAGAAAAACTACAGATTTGTTTATTTCTATTTTATGTCCAGAGATCAAGGATCCAGTGAACAATTTCATATTTATTTAGGTTAAGACTCAATAAAATGTTGTTGACATAGAAAACCTGTAAAGCCTACTTTTAGTACACAGAAAATTCACAAGAGGTTTTCATAAGTGAATCGATAAGGAATTGGATTAATAAGCGGAATCAATAATGGCATCGATATAGATAAAATCTTATCAATACCCATCCCTACGCACACGTTTCTGACAAACTCAGCGGACATCAACTGACAAGGAACTCATTTTGCACTTTATAGTAATAATTTATAAAACAAACTTTCTTCTTAAAAATCAGGGTGCACAGCCCGATCATTGTGTCATCACCCAGTGTCTGTTGGGTGGTCACGGGGTGGTCTGTCCGGTGTTTGTGCGTGACCTGTGTGGTATTTGAGCATCCTCAGGCCTTGGAGACTCTTCTCCATTTGTCAGGTGCAACTTCATACTTCATGACGACTATGGAGACCATGGCGTGTAGTGCATGACTACAGAGCCTGCTTTGAAAGATCCTGGCGTGTGCTGTGCATTCATCACAATTTCATGCTCACACAATGGACTCTGCCCCTGTGTAATGGAGATTTCACTCAGATGGAGAAAGATTAGGCTTTTCAGCTGTGTGCTCCACCGGACAAAAAAGCACTTTCAGCTTCCACACACATGCAACAAAGCAGTGTGCTTTCGCCACACGAAAAATTCAAGTCACTGACTGGCAGTCTGTTTTAAAAAAGTATGCATGAAGGCAGAACTTGCTGACCACAACACAATGTCATATCAGCTTTATAAATTGGCAATAAAGATGAGTGTAAAAACATCTGTGCTGATCATCAGTTGATCTCTAGTGTGTATCAGTAATGCAGAATTTGAGATGAAACATGTCACACCAAGAAATACCCACAAGGTCTGCATACTAATAAATCAATAATTAACCTATGTAAAAAAAAAAAAAAGCTGCTGGAGAAGTAGATTGACAAATTTTTCCTAATTACATATACCTTTGAAGGTCTCAATGAGCACATGGCCTCCATCATCTGTAAATGGAAGAAGTTCGGATACACCAGGACCTTTCCTAGAGCTGGTCACACATCTAAACTGAGTGATTGGGGAGAAGAACCTTAGTCATGGAGGTGACTAAGAACCCAATTGTCACTCTGTCAGAGCTCCAGCATTCCTCTGTGGAGAGAGGAGAACTTTCAAGAAGGACAACCATCTCTGCAGCAATCCACCAATCAGGCCTGTATGGTAGAGTGGCCAGACAGAAGCCACCCCTTAGTTAAAGGCCTATGGCAGCCCGCCTGGAGTTTGCCAAAAGGCACCTGAGGAACTCTCAGACCATGACAAACAAAATTTTGTGGTCTGATGACAAAAAGATTAAATTCTTTGGTGTGAATGCCAGGTATCATGTTTGGAGGAAACCAGGCACCATCCCTACAGTGAAGCATGGTGGTGGCAGCATCATGCGGTGTGGCTGTTTTTCTGCGGCAAGAACTGGGAGACTAGTCAGGATTGAGGAAAGAAGCATGCAGCAATGTACAGAGACATCCTGGATGAAAATCTGCTCCAGAAAGCTCTTGACCTCAGCCTGGAGTGATGGTTCATTTTTCAGCAGGACAATGACCCAAAGCACACAGCCAAGATATCAAACGAGTGGCTTCAGGATAACTCTGTGAATGTCCTTGAGTGGCCCAGCCAGAGCCCAGACCTGAATCTGATTGAACATCTCTGAAGAAATCTTAAGATCTGAAAATCTGAAAATGGCTGTGCACCTCTCAAGCTCCATCAGGTTGGATGACCTGATGGAGCTTGAGAGGTGCTGCAAAGAGGAATGGGCAAACTGCACAAAGGTAGGTGCACCAAGGTGTGGCATCATATTCAAGAAGACTTGAGGCTGCAGTTGCTGCAATTGCTGCCAAAGGTGCATCAACAAAGTATTGAGCAAAGGATGTGAGTACTTATGTTCACGTGATTTCTTAGGTTTTTATTTTTAATAAATTTGCAAAACTTAAAAAAAAAAAAAAAAACGTTTAGTAGAATTTTGAGGAGAAAAAAATTTCTCCATTTTGGAGTGAGGCTGTAACATTTAACTAAATGTGGAAAAATTGAAGCACTTTGATTAATTTCTGGATTCACTGTAAGACAAGCAGATTGACAAATTCACAGTAGGATAAATTTTTCTGATTAAAAATATACCCTGACACATACATTTTTGGCTGGGGTCATAAATGAGCCCCCTCGGTTGCTAAACAAGCAAACATCAGGTCTTACGGGGTGAAATGTAATTGTATGTTGTTGTAGATAAACCTGTTGTGGAATTTCTGTGATGATGTTAAGCATAAAATGAGACTGGCGGTGAAGATGCAATCAGGAGTCAGACATATCAGTGCAGAGAGATTTATTTTTGGTCAAATCTAAAACAGATGTATCTGTAGAAGACACAGAAAAAACACATCATGCAATGTATTGCCAGACCCTTCTGCCGTTCCATTCTCAGAGACCCATTTTAAGGACCTCCGTCATAACAAAATAAAATCATAATACAAACATGGCCTTTAGCTAGTCAGGGCCATGATTAGATGTTTAGTCCTAAATTAGAGAAACACAAAGTGTTATATCAACAAGGAGGTGGGATGAGCATGGGCTGGTACGTCCTGTACTACTGACATGTGGAAAACATCAATTGTTCCTCTAGAGGTCCCTTCTGTTTATTTTTTTTTTTTTTTCGCGAGATCAACAGTATCACTACCATATATTAAGTAAAACAATAATCGATTAACAAAAGCCAAATATGCAAGTAATTAAAGTGATCAAACCCAAGTCAAATTGACACACTTGGCATGCAGTCCATAAAACAAAGCATCAAAATAATTTCAAAATGATGTAAGCAAACATAAGTCATACAAAAGTATAGAAAACATCAAGAGTAGTTCTCTCTGCATTGTTTTATAAATGTCACACATGCACTGTCTCTTTCGTCGAATACCTCAAAGGTATAAGCACGTTCTCCAAACTAACACAAACTTACCAATACCACTCAAACTTACCAATGCCACTCAAACTTACCAATGTCACTGTTTGTGAATATGTACCCCATAGACATTGAGCCAGGTACAGAGCAAACACCTCCGCTGCCTTTCAGCCAATCCAGTAATGGATCAAAAGAACTGTACCTTCTCACCCTTGTGTGACAATGAAAAGTAAAGAGATTACAATGAGTGTACAATGACAGTCAAATTACAAGCACCTACCAGCGTCAATGCATCCATCAACACGCTTGTCCTCCTTCAAGGTGTTCAGATCACCCTGAACCTCCTTAGATCACCACAGCAGCAGGGTGAGGACTACCAGCCTTCACTACTCCCTGGGATTCTTCTTTTCCTCTCGGATGCCTGTAGAGGAAGATGGACACCTGCTTTTTTCCAAATTTCTGACAATGGGTTTGATAGCTTTACAATAACAGTCGTTCACCATAAACTGTAAATTAGGAATAAATTTTAATTAAATTTAATAATCTAATTGGATTTCTGCGTTTACTTGGTTTAGTTGGTTTAGAATAGAGAGCTGTTAGTCTCCAGGAGAACGTTGTCTCAAACAGACAGGGTTATGCATTCTGTTAGTACCTCAGTGTTTTTCTGTGTAATCCCCATAAAATCGTCCCTGAAAGCCATCTGAATTTTCTGAATGGTGTCCACCTGGAGGTCTCTCACAGTTTCTGGAAAAATTTGATGCAGCAAAGCTCCAAATCGTTCAGACATTTTATTCGCAATAAAAATCCGACGAGAGGGGTGGACCACTGCTCACACAAAGCCTGCTCACAGGCGAATGACGCAACCGTCAGGCGTGAAAAAACTCACGCATGCGCACGAAGGTTCAAGCTTGGCTGATGCAATCACACGTGATTCAAATCCATATGGTTTTTGCTAAAAATAAAAAGGTCGAATAGTTTTCTAACAGACCTCGTATATGCTAAGCTGCCTTATTAAGTGACAAGTCACAGCCTTTCTCTCTGACTTGAATGTTTAATCACACTTTGTTCCTAAACAACCAGGGTATGACGGAGCATCAGATACCAAACATTCCAAAGTGCAGAAGCAGGTGTTCACAAACAATGTAATAGCACACAGTTAAGCATTTCACAATACTCAGCTGTGAATATTTGAATACATTGTTAGAGAACGCTTTAGACAGAGAACAAAAACACAGAACCCACAAACACCAACACTCGAGTAGTCAGTCTGTCCCATCCTGTCTGGTTAAAATTTATCAATTTATTTGCAAATTTACATACATTTTCTTCTACTTACTTGTCTCAGATCTTTAAAATTATGTAGGACAACTGTAAGACAATGACAAGGAGCATAACCAATCAAAACTGTAAAATTTGAACGTGCAGGACAGCAGTTGGCCAGTCATCCCTTTCAGAACTAAAGAGGTTTAGTTTTAAAGTTACACATTGGCTCAGGCACCAGCAGAAATGTTAACATGAATGATTTTCTCTCGTCATTTTCGCACTTTACCAATGTTTAGTGTTTAATTTATGTTTTTTAATGTGTAATTTACAACAGCAACTATGGATACATGGTATTATTCACTGTATTTGTATCATTGCATTGTATTAGTTTTTAGTATACTGTATTCTATCCTAAAACCTGACCAGGAACACAACTGCAATTTAGCTAAAGCTAGATGTCTTATATGCATCACATTTTCCCATTTTTTTGTGGCAATGTTTTACGTATCGTCCCTGTTTAATAAAAATTATACAATATTTTGTATTAAAAATTGTTTTTGAAACTGGTCTACGGTTACCAATAGGTGTTTATAGCTTTGGCAGTTTGGCATGTGTGCAAAGTCTATTTTCTTGTTTATAAAAGGACCCGGTCGGTTGGTTGTTGTAAATGGTCATACTTTTTCTGTTTTTTGGGCATGTCATACATTTATCTACAAGTGTGAAGCTTTTGTAATACTTGGCTCAAATCATTGTGAATGAATGATCTCATCCCCCCTCTGTCTTACCAAGCTGGGGTCATAAATCAGCCTCCTTGGTTCCTAAATAAGTAAACATCAGGTCTTTAGGGGTGAAATGTAATTGTAAAATGTAAATGTAAGCCTAGGTATCTACTGTAAAACTGCAGTCACTGACTGAATTGATAGCTAGAGGGGTCCATGCCCTCGAGTTTAGCATGATGACTCGAAAACAGTAAATATCATCTTGTACCTCAGCAAATCAAAACATCCATCCATCCATCCATTTTCTTCCGCTTTATCCGGAGTCGGTTCGCGGGGGCAGCAGCTCAAGCAAAGCTGCCCAGACCTCCCGATCCACACACACCTCCCCCAGCTCCTCTGGGGGAACCCCAAGGCGTTCCCAAGCCAGCCGAGAGATGTAGTCCCTCTAGCGTGTCCTGGGTCTTCCCCGGGGCCTCCTCCCAGTGGGACGTGCCCGGAACACCTCTCCAGCGAGGCGTCCAGGGGGCATCCGGAAAAGATGCCCGAGCCACCTCAACTGACTCCTTTCGACGTGGAACATACTGAGGTCATACCCATTAAATTTTTGTGAACTTTATACAAAAGATCTGTTTTATATACAACCCCTGGCAATAATTATGGAATCACCGGCCTCGGAGGATGTTCATTCAGTTGTTTAATTTTGTAGAAAAAAAGCAGATCACAGACATGACACAAAACTAAAGTCATTTCAAATGGCAACTTTCTGGCTTTAAGAAACACTATAAGAAATCAGGAAAAATAATTGTGGCAGTCAGTAACGGTTACTTTTTTAGACCAAGCAGAGGGAAAAAAATATGGACTCACTCAATTCTGAGGAATAAATGATGGAATCACCCTGTAAATTTTCATCCCCAAAACTAACACCTGCATCAAATCAGATCTGCTCGTTAGTCTGCATCTAAAAAGGAGTGATCACACCTTGGAGAGCTGTTGCACCAAGTGGACTGACATGAATCATGGCTCCAACACGAGAGATGTCAATTGAAACAAAGGAGAGGATTATCAAACTCTTAAAAGAGGGTAAATCATCACGCAATGTTGCAAAAGATGTTGGTTGTTCACAGTCAGCTCTGTCTAAACTCTGGACCAAATACAAACAACATGGGAAGGTTGTTAAAGGCAAACATACTGGTAGACCAAGGAAGACATCAAAGTGTCAAGACAGAAAACTTAAAGCAATATGTCTCAAAATCGAAAATGCACAACAAAACAAATGAGGAACGAATGGGAGGAAACTGGAGGAAACTGGAGTCAACGTCTGTGACCGAACTGTAAGAAACCACCTAAAGGAAATGGGATTTACATACAGAAAAGCTAAACGAAAGCCATCATTAACACCTAAACAGAAAAAACAAGGCTACAATGGGCTAAGGAAAAGGAAAAGCAATCGTGGACTGTGGATGACTGGATGAAAGTCATATTCAGTGATGAATCTCGAATCTGCATTGGGCAAGGTGATGATGCTGGAACTTTTGTTTGGTGCCATTCCAGTGAGATTTATAAATATGACTGCCTGAAGAGAACATATAAATTTCCACAGTCATTGATGATATGGGGCTGCATGTCAGGTAAAGGCACTGGAGAGATGGCTGTCATTACATCATCAATAAATGCACAAGTTTACTTTGATATTTTGGACACTTTTCTTATCCCATCAATTGAAAGGATGTTTGGGGATGATGAAATCATTTTTCAAGATGATAATGCATCTTGCCATAGAGCAAAAACTGTGAAAACATTCCTTGCTAAAAGACACATAGGGTCAATGTCATGGCCTGCAAATAGTCCGGATCTTAATCCAATTGAAAATCTTTGGTGGAAGTTGAAGAAAATGGTCCATGACAAGGCTCCAACCTGCAAAGCTGATCTGGCAACAGCAATCAGAGAAAGTTGGAGCCAGACTGATGAAGAGTACTGTTTGTCACTCATTAAGTCCATGCCTCAGAGACTGCAAGCTGTTATAAAAGCCAGAGGTGGTGCAACAAAATACCAGTGATGTGTTGGAGTGTTCTTTTGTTTTTCATGATTCCATAATTTTTTCCTCAGAATTGAGTGATTCCATATTTTTTTCTCTCTGCTTGGTCTAAAAAAGTAACCGTTACTGACTGCCACAATTTTTTTTTCCTGATTTCTTATAGTGTTTCTTAAAGCCAGAAAGTTGCCATTTGAAATGACTAGTTTTGTGTCATGTCTGTGATCTGCCTTTTTTTCTACAAAATTAAACAACTGAATGAACATCCTCCGAGGCCGGTGATTCCATAATTTTTGCCAGGGGTTGTATATATATCTATGTAATAGTCCATAGATGTGTCTCCCACCTGCTGGATGTTTGGGTAATGAAGAATTAGGAGCAGGTGTTGTCAGTATAACAAATAGACTATTTGCACACAGAAATATATTAAATCAGAGAAGTAAACTATTACTTTCTAATTGTTCCATAGCATTTAAATTCTACAACTCAGGTAATACAGTCATACTTTCACTCAGCCATGTGGAAAGAATGTTGTATTAATTTTGATCTGAGGGGAAAAAAAAACAATAGGCAGTGAGATGGGCAAGCAAGGTATACGAGGTCTGTGAGAAAACTATCCGACCTTTTTATTTTTTTCAAAAACTATATGGATTTGAATCATGTGCGCTTGCATCAGACAAGCTTGAACCTTCGTGCGCATGTGTGAGTTTTTTCACGCCTGTCGGTTGCGTCATTCGCCTGTGGGCAGGCTTTGAGTGAGCACTGGTCCACCCCCCTCGTTGGATTTTTATTGTTTAGGAATGGTGTAGCGACTGCCGCTTTGTTCCATGAAAATTTTTTCAGAAACTCAGCCAGATGGAAACCATTTGGAAGATTCAGATGGCTTTCGGTGAAGATTCTATCGGTATCACACGGATTAAGGACCATTAAAACTGGATTAAAAATTACCCACGGCGGCGGAGGGCGCACCGCGCCCCCACTGGCCAGGTGTTGTTTGTCCCGCGGCATGAGCGGCTGCGTCGCAACGCGCAAATCCGTCCACACGTCTTTCATTACAAAATCTCCTTTAACAATGGAATGTGCCGATAAAGTGCTGATCCCGACCTCTTCTGAAACTTCTCTGCTCGTCACACGACGTCCTGCATCAACAGAGCCTTATATTTGGAAGTTATCTGCTCGTTCCAGCCTGTCGATGGCCGCTCGGGGTGCGGTGCGCCCTCCGCCACCGTGGGCCGTTTTTAATCCAATTTATTTTCCATTCTGTTTATCTGTGTATTTTCCTTTTGGGATTTTGTGATCATGGTTTTACTTTCTATGATGTTAATTTTAGTCACTTCGTGTTCTTCCAGTCCTCACGTGTTTGTGTTTGTGTTTGTCTCTCCCCTGTTGATTTAGCTAGTTCATTAGTTCATGAGTTCAGTTTTGGTATTTAAGTCACTCCCGTTGGTCCTGTCACTGCCGGTTGTTTACCTCACACCCTGTCCCATGTTGCTGCCTCATGTTCATCACCTGTAAGTGTTGTTGCGCTCCTGTGTGTTTACATATTGATTTGTTTTTCCACCATGTCAGTTTGTTCACTTTGTTGCTGCATTTTTGGATCTTGGCACTTGAGAGGGTTGTGTCACTTTGTATTTTCAATGTCACTTGAGAGGAATAAACACCTTGATTTTTGCACGTAACCCCTTTATGCTTTGCTACCTGCATCCTGGGGTCAAATCCCTGTGCTTCTGCTGTTCCAACCACAACAAGGTACTTACAAAGCAGCATCAGGTTGGAAAATGGTGTTATAAAGATTGGGAACGTTCAAGACCTCAACCTCTGAATATATACAATGATGTGGTAAGATTTTCTGAATAACTAAATAAATTCGTATAAGTACAGTCGGGACTGACATTGCTTTCTCTGTGTCTCTGTCCAGGTCTTCTCTGACGTGTCCTCATTGCCTTAAACAGAGTAACACCTTTGATCCCTTCTCATGCATCTCCCTGCCAATCCCTCTACGGCAAACAAGGTGACTAAACTCCTAACCTGTTCTTATCATTAAATCAGTTATATTAAACCATATCTTTTATTGGAGTTAGCAGTGTTGAGCAAACCTTTAAGGATATTAAAGCAGTAATCCAAGGAAATACTAAGAGTTTATGCTGAATTTCCCATGTCATTTCTTCTTATCCTGTTCAATCTAAAAAATGAACAGTGAATAATGACCCACGCAGCATATTTTTTTTTTCGTACGAGAGGAGGTATTCAGCAATCGTGGAAGAATAGTGGCTCTGAGAGGCTCTTAGAGACAGAATATTTGGTTAACGAGGCTCATCTCTGAGCGTGGCGCTAATTTCAAGAAGTTCAAAATTTACCAACAACAGCGTGAGGCAGTTTGTGTGCGAGTTACTACGAGGACAAACGAGGATTTTAGAGGCATGTCTGTGGTGAGAACGAGGCTGTAAAAGCCCGTTATCCAAGCACCTGGCAGCTACGCGGACTGGAGAGGCTATTTTTGACAGGCTGTACTAGGGATGGGTATTGATAAGGTTTTATCGATATCGATGACATTATCGATTCTGCTTATCGATCCGATTCCTTATCGATTCCCTTATCGATACCTCGTGAATTTTGTACTAAATGTAGGCTTTACAGGTTTTCTATGTATTTCCTTGAGTCTTAAAGTAAATAAATATGAAATTAGTCACTGTATCCTTGATCTCTGGACATAAATAAAAATAAACAAAACTGTGTTTCGCTTTGAAGTTATTAATTCAGACTGAATTCTATCGTTCTATCTTGACTTGTCAGAGAGCCGCGCAACGTTTGGAGCTGTGTGAACAGAACGGAGGATGATTCTCGTTTCTTTCTCACAGCAAGACAGAAGTCCCAGTTAGTAACTTTAATCTGCACAAAAGTGAATCACGACTCATATTCAGGGATGAAAGTGGTGAAAAACAAAAAAAGCTGAAACCCAAAATTACCCCCCAACACCACCCGCACGAAAATGTTTGAATTCTAGAAGCTCTGAAATGCAATCTGGGACTATTCCAGACAATAAACTGCAGTGAGTGCTGAATCCATTTAGGTGAGAAAAAAAACCAAACAATTTTCCTTATTCAAATTCATTCCAGTAGTATTCTGCTCTTACTAGCAGTTTTCTAGTTTGGCAGATAGTTCTGGAGGACATCACTGAAGAAATTAACAAACTGAAAATATGGTTTGACCGAAACAAACTGTCATTAAACTTAAATAAGACAGGGATGAAATGGAGGTGTGAGAGTCACTAGGTGTTCACAGGAAACACTTATTTATTTCTGTATGTATTTATTTATTTATGTTAGTTGCTATTATATATTTTCTGTTGTGTTTCTATTCAGGTTCTTTTTGTCTCTTTCTCTAAAATTGTATATAATAATCATTAGATTATTAATATATAAGCAAAAATAAATTTAAGGAATATTACAATTTGAAAACAAATGCACCCGAACGTGATGACGGCTGCAATTGCTAAATGCTAACTTTTAACATTGACAATGCCATAGACATGCTAACGCGTTAGCATCGCTCCCGTTTTTAAGTTATAAAATACATCTATCAACTGTTTCAGAAGACCATAACAGGTCGGTTTAACATAGAAAAGGTAAATAATACTCACAGACGTATGCTCTTTAGGGTTTTAGCGGGGGAAAATTAAGCGAAAGAAAGAAATAAACGAAGCAATCGACCGAAGCATTGCTTCAATCTGCGAACCACGCTTCGATTGGTTAAAGGTTCAAAGCAAAGCCGCGCTGCAGAAAAGTTGATTAAGGACCCACTGCAGGGTCTGTAATCAATGTAGAGAAATGATCATTTTCCTGACCAACACCCGCCAAAACAATGGCCACTCTGAAGGACTGATAACAGAATCGTTAAGCACAAAGCTTATTGATGTCGGTGGATCGAATCATTTCTTAACGATACCCGAAAGGAACCGGTTCTCGATACCCATCCCTAGGCTCTACCCTCTCGCACACTACAGTCCCACCTGCTTTATGCGCCCAACACTGTATATAAAATAATTATTTTGTAGCGGATTAAGCATTTTCAATCAGAGCTTGCAGTTAAAAGGACCTCTAATCTCTTCTGGAATCGCAGAGGACTGTTTCATTTGGACCCCTTTTTCCTCTCTCTCTGTTGCGCACTGAGGTGGAGAACATATTTGAAACAGCTTCATTATTTGTAATTTTGTTATTGTAGTTTCTTGGTAAAACAGTTGCATGTTCATTCCTTCTATATAATCAACTGTAAAAGTATGTCTATGTTAGATTTAATATCTTGTTAATAGATCAGGAGCTCAGCTGTGTGTGAACACTGACACAATAACTCATGCTCAAAACGAGCATTTAAGCAGAACGCCACCTTGCAAAAGAGTGATTTTTGTAGTCATTAACTGACAAACACAAAGTTAAAAGTTGGATCACGGTGTAAAAATGACTGTGTGTTTAAAACCGCAGAAGAAATAAAGCCAGCAAAGCCGTGGATGGAAAGGAAGCTAGCGAGAAGGAGCACAGAGGTGGCTGTCCAGGAACGCAGAATGGCAGCACGTGCAAAAGAGCGATTTTTGCAGACATTAACGGACAAACACAAAGTTAAAAGTTGGATCACAGTGTGAAAATGACTGTGTTTAAAGCTGCGGAAGAAATAAAGCCAGCGAAGCCTCGGATGGACAGGAAGCCAGCGAGAAGGAGTGCAGAGGCAGCTGTCCACGAACGCAGAACGGCAGCGTGCACAAAAGAGCGATTTTGCAGACATTAACAGACAAACACAAAGTTAAAAGTTGGATCAAGGTGTGAAAAGAACTAAAGCCAGCAAGAGGAAGCACAGCGGTGACTGTCCAGGAACCCGTGGTTCAGTTCTAGTTGATCTGGTGCATTTAATGACTCTGGAACACAGGTGAACAGCAGCCTGGCACACGGATGCGCACACACTGTACTGGATCCTCTATTTTTGGACTGCATTTAACCCATGCCTAAACATGCACCAACGTCTCATTACATGACGCTACATGGATTATATGTGGCTTGACGTGGATCATAAGCGGCGACACGAGCCATTCTGGGCTGGACGGGCTTAAAATGACAGGTCAGTCGTGGCTCACTAGAGGCTGATACCTGGCATATCTGAGGTACAGAGAGGCACATAGAGGTGCCTTAGTAGCGGATACGTGGTAGCTTAAAATGTCCATCATTCTTTGAATAATCGCTGACACACCCATGCGTGGGTGTGTCATGGCTTATTATGTTTATCATGGCTTATTATTCGGTAGGACAGAGGCTTTAATTTTATGCTTAAATTATTTTTCTTTGTACTTTTTGCTTGCTTCACTTCATGTAAATGATTGCATGGTATTTGAGAATTCTCCATGAAAGTATTGTATATAAAGGTTGTGTTGTGTGGTTAAAAAATTCTTTCCAACATAAACTTGTGTTTTAATGTAAAATGTTTTCTCTGCTGATTTTGATATTTTTCTAAGAATCTCACACTTGACATTTAGATGTGAGAGCAACCTTCAGCTTTTCCTCAAACTTGGGTCTCAGCAAGTACCTACCACTAAATGAACACACACTACCTCGGTCTACCTCGGTGGTTGCCATCCAGGACCTGGTGTAGGTTCTGCTGCATGCTGGAGTGTGGGTGCTGCTGCATGCATGCTGCTGTGCATGCTCCCAAGCTTTTTATTTATTTATTCATTTGTTTATTGATTTATTTATTGTCATATTCCAATTGGTGAGCCTGACAGAAACCATCAACGATCACACTCAAATTACCAACTTTTGAAATTTGTTGTTATGAATATTTTTGGCAGTTTGACGTGCCTTCATTTTCTGAGCAGCATTCTTTAATAATCATTATACAAGTGTAAACCTTTATAATTTTAGTATTTATAGTGTGGTGAGGTAAAGATGCCGCATGTCGGTGGTTTTCAAATTCAGCCTGGATCACCTCTTTGGTGTTTCCGAGGTCATCATGTGAAAACAGGTAGCTCAGTGGGACAAGGCTGCCAATATGCAGACCTGAGTTTGAATCCCAGTCATGCTTCATGCAGGCGTGCTTAGAAATTACACTTCATCTGCCTTGTCTGAGTCCACCCACTTATCAAATGAGTTACTTCCCTAGTCTTTTCTGGAGAAGTAATCTGCATCGGTCTGGCATCCTGTCTTAGAGTGAAATAAGACCTCTTGCCTTTTGTGGCTCAAAAGAAGCTGTTGGATGAATGTGTTGTGCTTTTCAGACATGCATGTGCCTGCGTACACACACTAGCACACTCAGAGTTGTACTGTGCTCAAGTAGAAAGCCAGTGTTTTCATCCACACAGAGGAGTTGATCTCCCATCGTCTTACTCATGAGTCGGTCGTACTCATGAAATAAAAACAAACAACAAAATGAGGTGAATTCACAGTTGCTGTTTGTTTTCAGTAAATGCTTGTCTTCAGACAGCTCGTGCATGTGTAGCCAATATTGCACTACAGGTTCCCTGACAGTATTAGGTTTGTCCCTGCAGTTATTGCACAGGGGGAAGTTAATTTGGTTCAGTGCTGGCCTCGTGCTGACCTCACACGCACGCACTTTTAGTCGTCCGTCTGCAGTACTATCCCAGCTGAATGCCTGATTAGTCTGAGGTTGTGCAGTCACAGCAGGGTTTGACTAACAGCGTGGCATTGAGGTCTGGGGGTGGAGATAGTGCCAGTGTGGCCCGTGTGAGAAAAGGAGGACAGCAGTATCTCTGTTCCTCATCTAAACTTCCACAGTTAGGTAGTGGATGCAGCAACATGCGAGGACGAGCCCGGCGCCTGCCCCCAGGCTTAACCTCCCACATTCACTCTTGCTTTTATTCTAACCATAAAATCGTTGGATCCCATCTTGGGATTTGTAGCATGTTGCCGCTGATTCTGTTAAACCAACACTGAACACATGACCAGTGTTGAAGACCCTGTTGTTAGATTTGTGTGTTTTAGCCGTTTCACAATACAAACAATATTGCTTAGCTTGAAGATTTGTTTGTCCAAATTTGATCTTTTGATGACACTTGAATTCACCTGGAATGAGGGCCACTGACCAAAAATAAATGTTGTGTGATTTACATAGTAAATGCAATTACATTACTTTCCTCACAGCACGGTTTGTGTTTCAGAGCCCACCTTTGCCAGATCAGCATGTGGATCCATGCTGGATATATTAGGATGAGCCAGTGTAAAATGGGCCCTGCCATAATAATCCCCCACACACAATTTAATGTTTTAGTTTATCAGATTATAATAGCCAAGTAGCTTCTGTGTGCATGTGTATGACTTCAGTCATGGGGAAACTCTAGAGAGCTGGTATTTGTTGTTTGGTATGCTTATGTATTTTGGGTCAAGGATGAAAACGGAAAGTTGATGGGACTAAATTTTTTGGAGAAATTAGCGATATTAGCTAACCATGAGTGGGTTAAGTGCAGTGTTGCCACAGTTACTTTGAAAAAGTAACTTAGTTACTTTACTGATTACTCAATTTTAAAAGTAACTAAGTTAGATTACTAGTTACTTTATTAGTTACTTTCAGCAGCTGGCAACAACACCCCCTGCCACCTCAACATGAAAATGATAACCCATTTTGCAAGTACTCACTTTATAGTCACTCTTTCTTAACTTCAATGAACATAAATACTTATATTATAAAAAAATTAAATAAAATCAGTTTTCTTGACCTCATATTTAGCTGTTGACAGCACTGTAACAGTAAAACTTGCCATTTATAACCTACATTGTTTATAAATGTAGCTATTAAATTCATTCTAATATTTTTCTAACATTTAAATTCTCTCTACACATTTTAGTTGTTGAAATTATTATTATTAAAAGTAGTATTAGTAGTAGTAAAGTGTTACCGACATAATTGTTTAAGTGTCATATTGCCATTGTGATGAGTGAAAACTCTAGTGCATTTGATGTCTTCTGGCATGGTCTCTGTTTGTGGGTGTGTTAACAAAAAGCACCTGTTTATGGTAGAATGCAGAAAAGACAAAAAGCTCTGCATGTGTGCGTATAACTTATTACTTATGAACAAGCTGGGGAGAGCTGACATTTGCCATTTGCTATACCAGTAGATGGCATTGTTCTATGCATTTTGACCCTACTGGATGGTAGTGTGAATTGCACCCACCCAAATATCGCACGGTCTTTGTGCTGAATCACACTTAACAAACAGAATATTCACTTTGCAAATTCCTTTTTTTTTTACAAATGAAAAAAAAGACATATTTTACAAATACACATTTATTTGTAAAAACCAACACACATGTTACAGAAACTTTTGTCTTGGTTTTTACATATAATAAACCAACCAATCAGTGAAGAACGGAGGCTCATTTTCCCATAATGCCTTTTGGCATCTGTGTGTGTTAATGTTCAAACCTTCAGAATTAGCGCATTATTTTAAAATGAAAAGACATGTTATAGTTTCACTTTGTTAAAATGACAGAGTTGACATTAATGTAGACAAACTATCTGGATTAATTTGGTTTATAAAAGAAAACCATAAGTCAAACCTGCTTTGCTTTTCATGACTTCTGCCTCACATTTGGAGCACTGTATGTTGAATGTAAATTACCTTTTTTGTAGCAGCCTGGCAGCCAGGTCCCTTCTCTTGCGGCAGAGTTGAGCTGAGCTTCTCACAGCTGCCTGACTGCTGCAGACACGTAGCAGACAGGAACCAGTTTTTGACTGTTACTAACTATGCCAGCAAAAAAAACGTTACCGGAACTAACTTTACTGGAAGCTAGTTGGTCCACTGATGGTCTTTGAAGTTAGCTGAAAAGCTAATCTGCAAACAAAAAAGTTAGCTTCACGAATTAGCGGTTAAAGGATTAGCGGAACTGTGCCCACCACTGATAATAATGATAATAATAATATTCAGAATAAAAATGTGCATATGATAACAAGAACCTAAACAATTTATGAATACGTGAAGACAGTAAATTAATATTTAAAAATGATGTAATTAACAGGAAATAAAAGGGTTGAGTTCTTCTTCTAAAAATAGTTGAGGTCTAAGGTTTTAAACACATTCTGGACTCACACGCCATTCTAACTCATTATAGAAACATTGCATAGTTTATTACCACCCTTGAAATGTGTTGGCTACGTATTTTAGAAACACTACAAAATCTAGAGCCTGTGGATCCCCACAGGCAACATGCTAGTAAAACATTAATATTCTAAATCTAAATTGGTATTTTTGAGTAGTTAAAATTCTACCCTCAACAATAATTTAGTAATATACAGAGCTTGTCAAAAATTGGGACAAAACAAAGTGAGTGCATGCCAAATGTGTTCCACTGGCTCCAAATTGAGTTGCAATGCTATGGAAGGGTCAAACTGATATCCAGGACCACAGATTTATGTAATTGTACAGGACTGTATAGGACATACTTACATCAACATTAAAAATGCAAGAAGTCCCTCTTATACATGATATTTATGTATTCTGCTAGTTTAGCTGGTTAGTTGTTATTTATATTCATCGCATTTAAAATAAAATATTCTCAGTTTTTTGTTTAGTGCAGTGTTGTCTTTATTACAGCCAAGTATATGGACACTTTTTTTTGGTAATTTGTTTCTGTACATCAGCACAATAGATTTGTGTACAAACCCCCCCAAAATGGATCAAATCTAGGCTAGAGTCTCCCATGTGCCCTTTGCCAAATGGTTCTTTTGAAGTAAATGCCTCTCTATGCCATGTCATCATGAAGCTGTAACGGCGCAACAGACTAAAGTTCTGCTGTCACAATGACAGAACTAGAACATTTTCAGATCTCTTGGTGTCCCTTACTAGTCTTGTCTTTACAAACGTCTTGATTATTTTTTTTCATCTTCATTGTCGTGGTGTACAGAGGTAAAATGACAAAAATTGTCAATAGTTCTCCACCTGGCTGCCAGTATAATTGTTTTATGGTGAAGGAATGAGGCAAACACATCAATGTAGCTGTGTAATTTGCAGCATTTTCAGCAAAATGTATTTATTTTTGTTAGTTTTAAAAAACAGTTTTCAGCAACTCTTGCTCATTACAAAGCGGAAATGCAAAGCACGTTCTCATCTGGGAGCGTATCAGCATGTGCTTTCTGATAGCGTCTATCAGCCTCTCTTAAGCAGCAGGGGCCTGGCAGATTGCTGAAAACCTGTTTTGTAAGAGAGCGTCTTTATTTCCCGCTCGTCCCTGTGTCATTGTGCACTTCTCGCTCTGTTTCATTTTGCGTCCTTGTTTCTCATCTTGGTGCGTCTAACAGTGCAAACAAAACAGCTGCTCCAATCCTCTGCTGTCTGCCCTGTCAGCTTCCCCTGCTGCTAACACATTTCTCACCTGAATAATGCATGATGGGAAACGGGAAGGGTTGGCACCAGAGATTACACTCGCTACTCTCTCTCTCTTCCAAAGAGAGAGCACATGACCTGACTTTGTCTCTCACCTGGCCTTTCTTTACTTTTTTCTTATTTTCAGGCACTCTGCTCTCTGTTACATGGACTGTCCAAATGTATCATTTCTGATTTCGTCTCCCTACCTTTCTGCTGCGTTGCTGTCTCCTCTACATTCTTTCCTGGTGATGTCTGCATTGCTGTCACTCTGACGTCCCGGTGCAGCAGCAGCTTTGTCGCCGTCCATCAGCAGTCTGACTCATGCATGACCAGGAAAAAACAAAACAACAAAACACAAAACTAAAGCTGCATTACTTTCCAACAAACTTTAGACAAACATATTGGGTGTATTAAAATAACAAAATGTCACGTTTAAAAATGCGTTCTCACAAACATTCTCTTTCACTATTAAGTAAGTCCTGTTTACCTAATTTGTTTTCCTTTGTTTTCGTTGCAGCAGAGACGAGGTGGATCTGCATGTTGATTTGGCTCAAGTTTTACACCAGATGCCTTTCCTGACACAACTCCACGTTACATGGAGATTGAACAGGGGTGGGGTTTGTACCAAGAACCTTCCGTACTGAAAACAAGTGCACTTAACCACTTGGCCACCACTCCTGCCCTTTAGTTCACTAGTGAAAGTATATTCATGAATCGCGAGACCAAATGTATACACAGCAAAACCTTCAATGTAACCATAAAAAAACAACCAATAAAACTGTAAGAATGTGCCACTATATTCTATAAGATGTAAAACATATTCGGTTTGAGTTGTGATCTTTTAGAGACCATTCCACAAGTGGCGGCCATTCCAAGAAATTACAAGATTTGCCACTTCTACACTGACTTAAATTTTCAGCCTCAGAGGCAAGCGCCAAATTTGGCTCAAATACTCCTTAGACTTTACACATTTGAGAAGACCGACTGGCCACTTGAATTTTCAATAGGCAGCCAGGTAGGTGTCAATTGAGGAATTGCACAGGGGTCAAAATTTTAAAATGCGCCAGTAATATTGAAAACTACACCACATTATTTGTCTGATCATAAAGATTCCAAAAAGGTATAGTTTGGACTATCTGTGACTGAATGTTATGATGTTATGGAGTGAAAACAGCAAGAATGGTGACAAAGGTCAGTTTCAGTTTGTACAGGGGTCAAAAGTTAAAGTTGCTCCAATTTTGGAAAAAAAGTCATGCAAATTGATTGAAATAATAGGATTAATAAATGGAATAGTTTTGGCAGGTGTTGAATGTTTGTTTTGCAAAGTAAAAGTCAAACAATGTATACATCCATTGGATTCTATGACATGTGACATACACTCAACAAAAATATAAACGCAACACTTTTGGTTTTGCTCCTATTTTGTATGAGATGAACTCAAAGATCTAAAACTTTTTCCACATACACAATATCACCATTTCCCTCAAATATTGTTCACAAACCAGTCTAAATCTGTGATAGTGAGCACTTCTCCTTTGCTGAGATAATCCATCCCACCTCACAGGTGTGCCATATCAAGATGCTGATTAGACACCATGATTAGTGCACAGGTGTGCCTTAGACTGCCCACAATAAAAGGCCACTCTGAAAGGTGCAGTTTTGTTTTATTGGGGGGGGATACCAGTCAGTATCTGGTGTGACCACCATTTGCCTCATGCAGTGCAACACATCTCCCTCGCATAGAGTTGATCAGGTTGTCAATTG
The DNA here is from genome assembly GCF_902500255.1 of Thalassophryne amazonica. Classification (NCBI taxonomy): domain Eukaryota; kingdom Metazoa; phylum Chordata; class Actinopteri; order Batrachoidiformes; family Batrachoididae; genus Thalassophryne; species Thalassophryne amazonica. The sequence continues at coordinate 62,945,374 of NC_047117.1, forward strand.
TGGCCTGTGGAATGTTGGTCCACTCCTCTTCAATGGCTGTGCGAAGTTGCTGGATATTGGCAGGAACTGGTACACTCTGTCATTATACGCCGGTCCAGAGCATCCCAAACATGCTCAATGGGTGACATGTCAGGTGAGTATGCCGGCCATGCAAGAACTGGGACATTTTCAGCTTCCAAGAATTGTGTACAGATCCTTGCAACATGGGGCCGTGCATTATCCTGCTGTAACATGAGGTGATGTTCTTGGATGTATGGCACAACAATGGGCCTCAGGATCTCGTCACGGTATCTCTGTGCATTCAAAATGCCATCAATAAAATGCACCTGCGTTCTTCGTCCATAACAGACACCTGCCCATACCACAACCCCACCGCCACCATGGGCCACTCGATCCACAACATTAACATCAGAAAACCGCTCACCCACACGACGCCACACACTCTGTCTGCCATCTGCCCTGAACAGTGTGAACCGGGATTCATCCGTGAAGAGAACACCTCTCCAACGTGCCAAACGCCAGCGAATGTGAGCATTTGCCCACTCAAGTCGGTTACGACGACAAACTGGAGTAGGTCGAGACCCCGATGAGGACGACGAGCATGCAGATGAGCTTCTCTGAGACGGTTTCTGACAGTCTGTGCAGAAATTCTTTGGTTATGCAAACCGATTGTTTCAGCAGCTGTCCGAGTGGCTGGTCTCAGACGATCTTGGAGGTGAACATGCTGGATGTGGAGGTCCTGGGCTGGTGTGGTTACACGTGGTCTGCGGTTGTGAGGCTGGTTGGATGTACTGCCGAATTCTCATACCATAACATGGTAACTAAGGATGACACATGGTGCAAACTATTCCTTTTTAAAACCATATTAATTCAACCAATAATTTGCACCACTTTTTTTTAACCAAAACTAAATCAACTTTAACTTTTAATCCCTGTACAAACTGAAATGGACCTTTTTCACCATTCTCAAAGTTTTTACCCCATAACTCCATAACATTTAGTTGTAGATAAAATACACCTTTTTGGAATGTTTATGTTCAGACAAATAATGTGGTATAGTTTGATTGAAACATTTTAAAATTTTGACCGCGGTGTAATTCTTCCCTGGCTGCCTATTGAAAATTCAAATGGCCAGTCTGTTTTTTCAAGAGTAATGTCTAAGGGCCATTTGTGCTGAATGCGGTGCTTCTATCACCATTTGAAGGTTTCCTCTGTGAGTATTCCTTTATCTCCTGTGCTATGCACAATCTCCCCATATCAATGTGTCTGTTGTTTTGAAGTTGTGAAGACAAGATAACACGGTGCACACTGACTGAGCATGTGCCCCAGACCACACCTCACAACACCACCATGTCCACCTCCAGCACCTATGGCATTACTTTTTCAGAGTTGTCAATGGTGTCTTTGTCTTTCCTCATTACTGTTCTTCTTGCACGGTCAGTTAGATTTTGAGAGCTGCTGATTTAACATAAAATACCACACTGTAGATATTTCTAAATTATTTCAGTCAGTGAAGTCCAAGTGTTGTGTGGGCCGCCAGAAGAGGAGGTACTGCTGGCCCACCACCAGAGGGCGCCCTGCCTGAAGTGCGGGCTTCAGGCACGAGGGGGCGCTGCCGCCTTACAGGAACAGCCGAGGTGACAGCTGTCACTCATCAACTATGACAGCTGTCACCGATCATCTGCACTTCACCCCGGATAAAAGCAGGATGACACCTCCACCACGTCGCCGAGATATCGTACTTCTTGGAGGTAACTTTCTCTGCCTGCGTATTGTACTAATTGATTTCAAGAGCTACTTTGTTGCAGCTGTCTACCCAGAGGACCGGCGTGGGCCGCGACTGTTTAGTTCTACTTCCCACCAGATAAGTGCAGTACCAGATCCGACATGCTGAGACGGTGGGCACCTGGGGAATTCGGGACCTGGCGGCTCCAGTATTCTTCGGGTTTGGTGGCGGTGGAAATCGTGTGGTTCCGGTTCATCTCCAGACGGACGTCTCCTATCGTCGAGCCTGCCCACACGACACCTTTTCCATTGACTTGTATTTATTCTATAATCTGCTGTGTGTGGTTGTGACATTCACAACAGTAAAGTGTTCAAATTTAACTCCCTCTATTGTCCGTTCATTTGCACCCCCTGTTGTGGGTCCGTGTCACTACAGTTTCCCAACACCAAGAAGTATTCAGTGATTTGGAAGTGTTCATGTTTCCATTCCCTGACATGTTTAAAGAAAAGTGGATGGACAAGTGATATGTGTTAACAATAAACCTTATGTTTAATGTGTTTCAAGGACTATGCATAAATATTAATGTAACTCCTAAATGGTTAAAATTATATTTTTTGTTAAACTCCTTGACTTCAAGCTGAAAGCCTACACTGTAAGAACATGTTGATTGTTACATTTCAAATCCACTGCAGTGATGTACAGAGGCAAAATTATAAACATTATCTCCCTTTTCCAATACTTATGGAGCTGACTCTATGAATATTTAGCCATAAATCTCAGTTGCCTGTGTCCATATATGGATATTTGTATTTCTTTTTGCATACCTGAGTAGAAATTTTATGTCACTTGCACTTTAAGATCACATCAAAATATTGCATCTTCGGTTTTGCTCAGTATGTCTTGTCAAGTAAAATGTCTTGCAGCTATATTCGGGCATATCCTTTATCTTCATGTTTCTTTCCTACTACCTTTCTCTGTGCCCTACAGGCCGTTGTGTGTGACATTCGTCTTCAGTACAAAAGGTCAGCGGTATCTGCGGGTGGGGCTTGCGGTACCGATCTTTGGTTCCGTGGCCTGTTTGAGAGCTATGGTGGCTAAAGAGGGCAACATCTCCCCAGACGAGGTATGATCATACTCACAGAGAAAGTACGGCTAAACCCTCAAGATTTCACTCAAGAAAATGAAAGCATCCACTCATAGATCACTGTTATATAGTACTTAAAAACAGCTAGTATGATGAGGGTGGTGGAGGGAGAGGGTCATTTTAGTGGGAGTTTACTCACATATGTCTAATTTATTCATTAATTTCCAGTGCATTTCCAAAATTGTATTTTAGAAGTACAAGCTTTTGTTGTTCCTGAAAATTCCTAGGCTTTAGAAAATCCTTGGCATGTGCCCTGTAAAATGTAGTGAATGAATGAATAGCTACAACCCCTGGCAAAAATTATGGAATCACCGGCCTCGAAGGATGTTCATTCAGTTGTTTAATTTTGTAGAAAAAAAGCAGATCACAGACATGACACAAAACTAAAGTCATTTCAAATGGCAACTTTCTGGCTTTAAGAAACAGTATAAGAAATCAGGAAAAAAAATTGTGGCAGTCAGTAACGGTTACTTTTTTAGACCAAGCAGAGGGAAAAAAAAATGGACTCACTCAGTTCTGAGGAAGAAATTATGGAATCACCCTATAAATTTTCATCCCCAAAACTAACACCTGCATCAAATCAGATCTGCTCGTTAGTCTGCATCTAAAAAGGAGTGATCACACCTTGGAGAGCTGTTGCACCAAGTGGACTGACATGAATCATGGCTCCAACACGAGAGATGTCAATTGAAACAAAGGAGAGGATTATCAAACTCTTAAAAGAGGGTAAATCATCACGCAATGTTGCAAAAGATGTTGGTTGTTCACAGTCAGCTCTGTCTAAACTCTGGACCAAATACAAACAACATGGGAAGGTTGTTAAAGGCAAACATACTGGTAGACCAAGGAAGACATCAAAGTGTCAAGACAGAAAACTTAAAGCAATATGTCTCAAAAATCGAAAATGCACAACAAAACAAATGAGGAACGAATGGGAGGAAACTGGAGGAAACTGGAGTCAACGTCTGTGACCGAACTGTAAGAAACCACCTAAAGGAAATGGGATTTACATACAGAAAAGCTAAACGAAAGCCATCATTAACACCTAAACAGAAAAAACAAGGCTACAGTGGGCTAAGGAAAAGCAATCGTGGACTGTGGATGACTGGATGAAAGTCTGGCTGTTAGTATGCGAGGACATGAAATAACTCCACCGCGCTCCTCGTTGAGAGAGAGAGAGATGAACGTTTTGACTTACTCGGTGGACATCAGCTGGCAAAGAACTCATTTTTCTTATTATAAGAGCACTTTATGAACTGAACTTTATTCATAAAAATCACAGCAAAATCCCAAATCATTGTGTATATTCATTCAGCATCCGTTGGACGATCACCGTGTTGTCGCTGCAACCAGCAAGCATGCCTTGTAAGACCTTAATTGGCATGAGCTGTGTATCCATTCAGTATCCTGTGGCATCTGCCTTGATTTATTGCTTGCACAAGGGATGCAGCACAGACAGCGTCCCTGTGTAATTTTGGGTATACATTAATGAGTACATCCACTCCAGTTTGCCACAATCCCTCAAAACAATAAATGCTGTTATTTTGTATGTCTCTAAATTAAAAAGGATTAAAAAGTATGTGTATTGATTCATGTAAATGCAGCCAGTGGGTGGTTGACAACAGTACAGTATTTTTAATTTCCGACAGACAGTAGTGCAGTTATAAACCATTTTTCATGAATGCATTATTTTTCATTCTCATAGATGAGAATGAATGATTCTGATTGTAATTTTCACATGTTGGGACTCTGTCAATCAAATCAAATTCCAGGATGTAATGCAAATATACTCCACAAATAAAGAAAAAAATTGGATGGTGCTTTGCGGTCGCAGGATGCGGGACTTCTCTGTGTTCCCAGGGTGAAGACGTCGTCAGCAGGTCAAAAAGCCTTTTCTCATCATGCACCCACCCTGTGAAACAGTCTTCCTGCGACTGTGAGGCAGTCGTAGTCCGTGGACATTAAGTCAAGACTGAAAACCCATTTTTATTCTCTTTCTTATGAATAGGTTTTATTTTTTTATCTGTTTTATTCTTTTACTTCTGTTTTTAATTATGTATTTGAAATTTTTTATTCATTTTTCAATTTCAGTTTCAATTTAATTAGCTTATAATGTGCCAAATCACAGCAAAAGCTGTCTCAAGGCACCTTACATAAAACAATTCAACATAAAATTTAAATAAATAATTAAAAATGAATTTTCAAAAAATCCAAAAATATGCAGTAGTTTTTACACTTACAAATGGAAATTTTGCAGGCTCACTGACTGAATGACTCCATTATGCTAATACTTGCCCTGTAAATTGCAGGGGATAATTTAAGTACCATAAAGCACGCCTATTCTAAAAAACTAAATAAAATGTCTGTTTTAAGAGCCCTTCACATTCATTCATTTTCTGTACTTGCTTACTCCAATTAGGGGTCACGGATGCTGGAGCCTATCCCCAGCAGTCATAGGGTGAGAGGCGGGGTACACCCTTGACAGGATGCCAGTCTGTCACAGGGCTACATATAGGCAAAAACAACCACACCCTCACTCACACCTACGATCAATTTTAAAGTTTCCAGTTCATCAAACATGCATGTCTTTGGAAGTGAGAGGAAGCTGGAGCACCCGCACGGAACCCACATGAACCTGAGGAGAACATGTGAACTCCACACAGATGAATCCTGAGGCCCAGGTGAGAAACAATCCCGAGACCTTCCTGCTGTGCGGCAACAGTGCTAACCACTAAGCCAGCCTACTGCCCTGAGCCCTTTACATTTAAATCTAAAAGCGGACAGATGCACCACGGAGCCGTTCATGGCGCAGCACAAAACCACCTCCGTGTTGGTCTCACAGGACGGCTTTCAGGTGGCTTTCAGACAGCTGTCGGTGGGTTTTCAGTCGTGTGACTAACCGAGAAATTGTGGATGAGCCTGGACATGCCAGAACATGTCCTGTGAGGCTTCATCACGGCGTTGCTTTGCGCCATGCGGCTCCACCGCGACGCACGGAATTCCTGCGCACGTCTGTCTCAATGTGCCGAAAAAGTGCTGATGTCCACGTCTTCCGCAACTCCTGTGCTAGTCAGAGGACGTCCCGGATAAAACACAGCGTCCAGTTTGGAAATTAACGGCACATTCCACTGTTACAGGAGTTTTTGCCATGGAAAGAGGAGCGGAGGAATTCCATGCATCGGGACGGAGCCGCATGGCGCAAAGCAACGCCGTGATGAAGCCTCACAGGACATGTTCTGGCATGTCCAGGCTCATCCACAATTTCTCGGTTAGTCACACACAGGTGCATCCCTCCGCTTTTCTTTCCATGAAAAAAACTCCTGTAACAGTGGAATGTGCCGAAAAAGTACTGATGTCCACGTCTCCTGCCATTTTTGTGTAAGTCAGACGACGTCCCGGATCAACAAAGCCTTCATGTTGGAAATGATCTGGTTGTTTCAGCGGGGTTTGAGCCTGTCGATCGGCGCTCGGAGCGCGGCGCGCTCTCAGCAGCTGTGGGCGGTCGTTAAACCGGCTGGAGCACTCCTTAATCTGTGTAATCCCCATAAAATCGCCCCTGAAAGCCATTTGAGTTTTCCGAATGGTGTACACCTGGAGGTCTCTCACAGTTTCTGGAAAAAATTGATGCAGCAAAGCTCCAAATCGTTCAGACATTTATTCGCAATAAAATCCGACGAGAGGGGTGGCCCACTGCTCACACAAAGCCTGCTCACAGGCGAATGACGCAACCGACAGGCGTGAAAAAACTCACGCATGCACATGAAGGTTCAAGCTTGGCTGATGCAATCACACGTGATTCAAATCCATATGGTTTTTGAAAAAAATAAAAAGGTCGGATACTTTTCTAACAGACCTCGTATATGCAGTCCCAACTAAATTAAGTTACATTATCTTGTATGGATGTGTTTTATTTGAGTTGGAGCTACATATATTTATTAGCTGGAAATCCTGCACATAATTGAAATTAGTTCATCCAATGAGCCATTTTTTGAGTGTACAAAGTAACTAGATTTGTTTTAATCTGAAAATGTTTACTATGATAAGAGTTTTAAATAGACAACCCCATCAACCTTTTTGGTAGTGTTGGGAAAGTGTAAGTACAAGGACCCACAACAGGGGGTGCAAAGGAACGGACAATGGAGTAGGTCAAATAACAACACTTTACTGTTGTGAATGTGCACAACAAATACAACAGATTACAACAACAGATCAGAATCAATTCACAAAGGTGTCGTGTGGGCAGGCTCGAAGATAGGAGACACCTGTCCAAAGCAGAACCGGAACCACACGATTTCCTCCGCCACCAGACCCCGGGAATACTGGAGCCGCCAAGTCCCGAACTCCCAGGTGGCCACTGCCTCCGCGTGTCGGACCTGGTACTGCTGGCGAGGAACAAAAACACAATTAAAGGTGGGCGCGTTTGCACCCAGTAATCCGCACGGCAGGAAAGCTACCTCCACCTCTCGTTGGAAAAAAGGTCTGTTATCACTCACAAAAATCACAAAAGGTTACTGTCAAGCAGTCAGCTGAGAACATTACCTTCCAGGTAGAACGATATCTCGGCAAAGAGGTGGAGACGTCGTCCTGCTGATGTACCCCTGCTGATTGGTAACAGCTGTTGCAGGTGATGCGTGACAGCTGTCACCCTAGCTGCTCCTGTGAGGCGGCTGCGCCCTCTGGTGCCTGGAGCCCGCACTCCAGGCAGGGCGCCCTCTGGTGGTGGGCCAGCAGTACCTCCTCTTCTGGCGGCCCACACAACAGGACCCCCCCCTCAACGGGCGCCTCCTGTTGCCCGACCAGGCTTGTCCGGGTGGCGGCGGTAGAAATCGGCCAGGAGGGCCGGGTCCAGGATGAAGCTCCTCTTCACCCAGGAGCGTTCTTTGGGGCCGTACCCCTCCCAGTCCACCAAATACTGGAAGCCCCGGCCCATCCTACGGACATCCAAAAGCCGGCGTACAGTCCAAGCCGGCTCACCATCGATGATCCGGGCAGGAGGCGGCGCCGGACCCGGAGTACAGAGGGGTGAGGAGTGATGAGGTTTAATCCGGGACACATGAAACACAGGATGGATCCGCAGTGAGGCCGGCAGCCGAAGCCTCACTGCGGCTGGACTGATGACCTTCAGGATCTTGAATGGGCCGATGTAACGGTCCTGTAACTTGGGGGAGTCCACTTGGAGGGGGATGTCCTTTGTGGATAACCACACCTCCTGCCCAGGCCGATACGCAGGGGCCGGGGTCCGCCGACGGTCTGCATGGGCTTTTGCCCTCGTCCGGGCCTTTAGCAAAGCAGAACGGGCGGCACGCCACACCCGACGGCACTTCCGCAGGTGGGCCTGGACCGAGGGCACACCGACCTCTCCCTCAACCACCGGAAACAACGGGGGCTGATACCCCAGACATACCTCAAAAGGGGAGAGGCCGGTGGCTGAAGACACCTGGCTGTTATGGGCATACTCGATCCAGGCCAAATGGGTACTCCAGGCCACCGGGTGTGCGGCAGTCACGCAGCGCAAGGCCTGCTCCACCTCTTGGTTTACCCGTTCTGCTTGCCCATTGGTCTGAGGGTGGTACCCGGACGAGAGACTCACCGTGGCCCCCAGTTCCCGGCAGAAGCTCCTCCAGACTTGCGACGAGAACTGGGGACCGCGATCGGAGATGATGTCTGTTGGAATCCCATGCAGCCGGACGACGTGGTGGACCAGGAGGTCCGCTGTCTCCTGGGCTGTTGGGAGCTTCGGGAGGGCCACGAAGTGGGCCGCCTTGGAGAATCGGTCCACTATCGTGAGGATGGTGGTGTTACCCTGGGACGGCGGGAGGCCCGTGACAAAATCCAGGCCGATGTGGGACCAGGGGCGATGAGGCACGGGCAGCGACTGGAGTAAACCTGATGCGCGGCGATGGTCAGCCTTGCCCCTGGCGCAGGTGGTGCAGGCCTGGATATAATCCCGGACGTCGGCCTCTAGGGACGCCCACCAGAAGCGCTGCCGGACAACTGCCACGGTTCTTCGCACCCCTGGATGACAGGAGAGCTTGGAGCCGTGACAGAAGTCCAGGACTGCAGCCCTAGCTTCTGGTGGGACGTATAGTTTGTTCTTTGGCCCAGTTCCGGGGTCCGGGCTTCGTGCCAGGGCCTCCCGGACGGTTCTCTCTACGTCCCAGGTGAGGGTGGCCACGATAGTGGACTCCGGGATGATGGGTTCCGGTGGATCCGACAACTCCGCTTTGACTTCATCTTCATGTACCCGGGACAAGGCATCCGATCTCTGGTTCTTGGTCCCGGGACGGTAGGTGATCCGGAAGTCAAAACGGCCGAAGAACAGTGACCAGCGGGCTTGCCTGGGGTTCAGCCGCTTGGCGGTCCTGATATACTCCAGGTTCCGGTGGTCAGTGAAAACCGTGAATGGCACGGACGTTCCCTCCAACAGATGTCTCCACTCTTCAAGAGCCTCTTTCACCGCAAGGAGTTCCCGATTGCCGACGTCATAGTTCCGTTCGGCCGGGGTCAACCTGCGGGAAAAATAGGCACACGGGTGAAGGACCTTATCGGTCTTCCCGCTCTGGGAAAGCACGGCTCCTATCCCTGAGTCCGAGGCGTCCACTTCAACCACTAACTGGCGACTAGGATCGGGCTGCACCAGAACGGGTGCAGACGAGAAGCGCCGTTTCAACTCCTTGAACGCGGCATCGCAACGATCCGACCAGGTGAAGGGGACTTTTGGTGAGGTCAGGGCTGTCAGGGGGCTAACTACCTGACTGTAGCCCTTAATGAACCTCCTGTAGAAATTTGCAAAGCTGAGGAACTGTTGCAGCTTCCTACGGCTAGTGGGTTGGGGCCAGTCTCTCACCGCCGCAACCTTGGCCGGATCAGGAGCGACGGAGTTAGGGGAGATGATAAACCCCAGGAAGGACAAAGATGTGCGGTGAAACTCACACTTCTCGCCCTTCACAAACAGCCGGTTCTCCAACAACCGCTGCAGGACCTGACGTACATGCCGGACATGAGTCTCAGGATCCGGAGAAAAGATGAGTATATCGTCTAGATATACGAAGACGAATCGGTGCAGGAAATCCCGCAAGACATCATTAACCAATGCTTGGAACGTAGCGGGGGCGTTTGTGAGGCCGAACGGCATGACCAGGTACTCAAAGTGACCTAATGGGGTGTTGAATGCCGTCTTCCATTCGTCTCCCTTCCGGATCCGAACCAGGTGATACGCATTTCTAAGATCCATCTTAGTAAAGATTTTGGCTCCATGCAGGGGGGTGAACACAGAATCTAATAATGGCAACGGGTATCGGTTGCGAACCGTAATCTCATTCAGCCCCCTGTAATCAATACATGGACGAAGTCCGCCATCTTTCTTGCCCACAAAAAAGAAACCTGCCCCCATCGGGGAGGTGGAGTTCCGGATCAGCCCGGCAGCTAATGAGTCCTGGATGTAGGTCTCCATTGATTCGCGCTCAGGTCGTGAGAGGTTGTACAGCCTGCTGGACGGGAACTCAGCGCCTGGAACCAAATCAATGGCACAATCGTACGGACGGTGCGGAGGAAGGGTGAGTGCCAGATCCTTGCTGAAGACATCAGCAAGATCGTGGTACTCAACCGGCACTGCCGTCAGATTGGGAGGGACTTTGACCTCCTCCTTAGCCTGGGAACCGGGAGGAACCGAGGATCCTAAACACACCCGATGGCAGGTTTCGCTCCACTGAACCACCACCCCAGACGGCCAATCGATCCGGGGATTGTGCTTTAACATCCATGGGATGCCCAAAATCACGCGGGAGGTAGAAGAAGTTACAAAAAACTCAATCTCCTCCCGGTGGTTTCCAGACACCACCAGAGTTACTGGTTGTGTATTGTGTGTGAGTAAAGGGAGGAGGATGCCATCTAGTGCCCGCACCTGCAATGGCGAAGGAAGCGCCACCAGAGGGATCCCTACCTCCTTTGCCCATCTGCTGTCTAGCAGATTCCCTTCTGACCCCGTGTCCACCAGTGCTCGGGCTTGAAGGGTTAAATCCCCGCTCAGGATTGTGACTGGGAGTCGTGTGGCAATTTGTGTGTGTCTCACTTGATTGTCTTGACCCCCCCCTTAGCCCAGTCTCTAAGGGTGAGTGTTGACGTTTTGGCCGTTTGGGGCAGTCTCTCTGTGTGTGCTCTGTTGAGCTGCAGAGAAAACACTCTCCACGGATCAGCCTCCCCATTTTGGCCCTGTGCGTTTCCCTAACAACATCAACAGGGGGAGCTGTTGCCCCACAAAGCGCTGCGGCTGTGGAGCGTGGGGAGGGCGGCCCCTTTTCGAACCCGGAAGGGAGAGGGGCGGCGCGTATCCGGTCACGTCCTTCGCCTCGCTCCCGACGGCGTTCCTCTAACCGATTGTCTAATCGTATAACGAGATCAATAAGCCCGTCTAAATCCCGCGGTTCGTCCTTGGCCACCAGGAGCTCCTTCAGGACCAACGACAGTCCGTTTACAAAGGCGGCACGGAGGGCAGTGTTATTCCAGCCGGACCTCGCAGCCGCGATGCGGAAGTCGACTGCATAAACAGCTGCGCTCCGGCGCCCCTGTCTCATTGACAGCAGCACGGCTGAAGCGGTCTCTCCTCTATTTGGGTGATCGAACACTGTTCTGAACTCCCTCACAAACCCATCATATATCAGAAGGAGCCGTGAATTTTGCTCCCAAAGCGCTGTAGCCCAAGCGCGTGCCTTGCCGCGAAGCAGATTAATGACATAAGCTATCTTACTAGCATCAGTCGCGTACATGACGGGACGTTGTGCGAAGACGAGCGAACACTGCATAAGAAAGTCCGCGCACGTCTCCACACAACCTCCGTACGGCTCTGGAGGGCTTATGTATGCTTCCGGGGAAGGTGGGAGGGGTCGTTGAACAACCTGTGGAACGTCACTGTTACGCACAGGGTCGACAGGAGGGAGAGCCGCAGCAGCGCCCTGAGGGCGCGCTTCCACCTGCGCGGCGAGAGCCTCCACCCTGCGGTTAAGGAGGACGTTCTGCTCGGTCATTAAATCCAACCGAGCCGTGAAAGCGGTGAGGATCCGCTGCAACTCACCGATCATTCCTCCTGCGGACGCCTGTGCGCCCTGTTCTTCCATTGGCCGTTCAACAGCCGGTTGACGCCCCACGGGGTCCATGACGTTGGCCGATGACGTTGGCCGAGATATCCTGTTGGGAAAGTGTAAGTACACGGACCCACAACAGGGGGCGCAAAGGAACGGACAATGGAGTAGGTCAAATAACAACACTTTACTGTTGTGAATGTGCACAACAAATACAACAGATTACAACAATAGATCAGAATCAATTCACAAAGGTGTCGTGTGGGCAGGCTCGAAGATAGGAGACACCTGTCCAAAGCAGAACCGGAACCACACGATTTCCTCCGCCACCAGACCCCGGGAATACTGGAGCCGCCAAGTCCCGAACTCCCAGGTGGCCACTGCCTCCGCATGTCGGACCTGGTACTGCTGGCGAGGAACAAAAACACAATTAAAGGTGGGCGCGTTTGCACCCAGTAATCCGCACGGCAGGAAAGCTACCTCCACCTCTCGTTGGAAAAAAGGTCTGTTATCACTCACAAAAATCACAAAAGGTTACTGTCAAGCAGTCAGCTGAGAACATTACCTTCCAGGTAGAACGATATCTCGGCAAAGAGGTGGAGACGTCGTCCTGCTGATGTACCCCTGCTGATTGGTAACAGCTGTTGCAGGTGATGCGTGACAGCTGTCACCCTAGCTGCTCCTGTGAGGCGGCTGCGCCCTCTGGTGCCTGGAGCCCGCACTCCAGGCAGGGCGCCCTCTGGTGGTGGGCCAGCAGTACCTCCTCTTCTGGCGGCCCACACAACAGGTAGTTTAGGTTTTATAAAAAAATTTATATTTGGTCTTTTTTGTACATTTATAAAAAACAAAAACATGAAAACCCACATTTTTACAAATACTCCGGAACTGAGCCCTTTTTCACACTGCTGTGAATTACATTTTTGTACAAACACATTCATCATTTTCAATTTGTTCTTTTTAAAGTATCTGCTGAGCTCCATAGGCAGTGTTTTTGAAAAAGCTGGCTATCCTGTTTTTTGTTCCTCATGTCTTGAATTTTACATGTTTAGCTTTCAGTTGTACAGGTGTGGTTTGTGATTTATATTACAGTAACACTCACCGAAACTGTCATTGTATAAACCGGATACTCACACTCACTGGGTAAAAGCAAAAGTTCCAATCCTTTTGTATAGTTTTCCATGTAATAAACACCGTATATTCTGGATTTTGTATGACGGAATTTTGCTCACATTGGACAAAACATCCAACCCCATCGCAGTGTACTTCCATTAAAAGTCTCGTGCATGTACCGGACAGAACAGTCTGGATATGCCAAGTCGCAACAAAGATATGAAATGAATTCAGCACTGACACTCGCCGATTCTAGGCAAGTAGGTAGCGTATTTCCTTGATTAAAAGGCCGGGCCTTTATTTTTCTCAAACCGGGCTCAGACCTGGTGCCTAGACAAGGCAGGGGATAATTCAAGTCCAGTGATTATTAACAAAATGCTGCTTGGTGCCTGCACTGTAATATGGTGTTAGGTTTCACATAGCTATCCCTGGGTGTCATGAACACAAAACAACCATTTTAGATCAGAGGCCTCTGCCCCACTGCGAACCCTTCCCATAGTCTGACACGCACCTGCTAAATGACAGAGACTGCAAAGACTGTGATTGGTCATTTTTCTGCTTTCACTCTTTCCTCTCCCTCATATTTTAAAGGTTGTTGCAGTGCGCACCCTGATTACATTTCAGTCATGGATCAAATACAGGAACATATGGTAGAAAAGTCCACAAATATGATGAACTTTACAACACAGAATCGTAAAAAGATGCTTAAATGACCTGCAATTCATGGAAGAAAATTGCACTTACCAGTAACGTTAGTTTGGAGGTTGATGATTGTATAAAGAAGTGGATTTCGTTGAGGGACAAATGGATCCAGAAAAAGCCACTGTTCCTGTGGCAAATTGCATTAAGACTCCCACTAGCATGACAGAAAACTTTAAAAGGGTTGCGGATATCAATGTCATTGCATGGCCACAGAGTTACGGGGTTGTAGAAGCATAAATCAGGTTTTAACATTTTTAGGTACCACTTGGCAGCAGATTTTGAAAACATAGAGTGACTTGACCAAATGTAATCTTTTTAATGCACATAATGCCCCGTGCTTATTTGAGGCAGGGGTTATTTTTTTCAGATGACGTTTTGAACGGGTCATTAAATGAGGGAGACCCCTATTCAAGGTCAGGCGTTTGATCAAGGAAATGCGTAAGCCTGTTTGGTGCTTCAGTGGTTCAGCACCCCCTGACTGTAACTATGTAATCCGTTACACACATGGAACAGATTTTGTCCATATTACACGTATAGCGGATTCTGTCTGTTTTATAAATATAGTGGATTTTGATTATAACAGGCATAATTCACTGGTCCACCTGAATCCATTATATGTGAGTTTTACTGTATTTAGAATATTTTCTTATGTAGTTTATTACCATCCACTCCACTGAGTGTCATTTCTTTGAGCTGTCGGTTGGCATATTCTTTGATGACTCATGCTCTTTGTTTGAGGGCATTTGTTGTGTATCTCAACTATTTTTTTTTGTTGTTGTCTTCCTTCAGTTTGTCATCCATCTGTATATGGTTTTTTGTGATATGTGAGTTTTCTAATTTCATTTATTTTGTTCCATCATATTACCTCAGTGCTTTAGTTGTAGGACAGTAGTGGTTCAGTACTTTATTTTTATTTTTTTAATAATGTCTTTCCTGTCATGAGGAAATCTAATGTATGTTGAGTGGAAAAATAACCTCCACGCTTTCAGTCTTGTTCGGTTTGCTTCAGGCATCTTTGTGTTCACATTGTGAGAGTTTTAATGAAGATTAATAATCTCTGCAGGTCATCCTATCAGAGTTGTGTTCTACGGGTTTCCAGCGTTCCTTCTCAGATGAAGATGACCTGACAGCGATTGCAGACAGCGACGTTGTCTACGCCTTCCAGGCTCCACCTGTCCATAGCCGCGGTGGCTCTGCATCACACTCAGGTAACCATGGTAACAGACTGTCAGCCACAGCCACCCCCGGCACCGATTTTCCAGTCACATTTGAATAATTCCTCATTGTGCAGTGCTCTCTGTCTGTGAAGATTTTTTTCACTTTCAGGCAACACATCTCTGTCATCACACACATTAGAAGTTAAAAACTTTATTTGTTTTTCTTTTGTTAGGTGACGGCAATAGGCTCTGTATTATTTTTTCCATCTTTTTAAAATATGTAGAGAAGGTTGATCAATGGGACAGGAGATAGATGACCAGTGCATCCAGTGCAACCAGAAAATATTCACAGCACTTCACTTTTTCCACATAATGTTATGATACAGCCTCATTCCAAAATGGAGCAAATTTATTTTTTCCCCTCAAAATTCTACTTTTTTTTTTTTTTTTTTGCAAATTTATTAAAAAACAAACAAACAACCTCAGAAATCACATGTACATAAAGTAGTCACACCCTTTCCTCAAAACGTTGTTGATGCACCTTTAGTAGCAAGTACAGCCTCAAGTCTTCTTGAATATGCACCTCTCTAGTTCCATCAGGTTGGATGGGAAGCATCCCTTCACAGCCATTTTCAGATCTGTTCTGGGCTCTGGCTGGGCCACTCAAGGACATTCACAGAGTCGTCCTGAAGCTACTCCTTTGATATCTTGGCTGTGTGCTTAGGGTCATTGTCCTACTGAAAGATGAAAAGTCACCTCACTCTGAGGTCAAGAGCGCTCTGGAGCAGGTTTTCATCCAGGATGTCTCTGTACATTGCTGCATTCATCTTCCCTTAATCCTGAATAGTCTCCCAGTTATTGCCACTGAAACATATTCCCATAGCATGATGCTGCCACCATCATGCTTCACTTTAGGGATGGTGCCTGGTTTCCTCCAAACATGACACCTGGCATTCACGCCAAAGAGTTCAATCTTTGTCTCATCAGTGCAGAGAATTTTGTTTCTCATGGTCTAATAGTACTTCAGGTGCCCTTTGACAAACTCCAGGTGGGCTGCCATGCACCTTTTACAAAGGAGTGGCTTCCGTCTGGCCACTCTACCATTCAGGCCTGATTGGTGGATTGATGCAGAGATGGTTGTCCTTCTGGAAGGTTTTCCTCTCTCCACAGAGGAATGCTAGAGCTCTGACACAGTGACCATCAGGTACTTGGTCACCTCCCTGACTAAGGCCCTTCTCCCCTGATCGCTCAGTGTAGACAGGCAGCTGGCTCTAGGAAGAGTCCAGGTGGATCCCAACGTCTTCCATTTACAGATGATGGAGGCTACTGTGCTCATCGGGACCTTCAAAGCAACAGAAATGTTTTTGTACCCTTCCCCAGATTTGTGCCTCAAGACAATCCTGTCTCGGAGGTCTGCAGATATTTATTTATTTCTATTATTATTTTTTTTATTTTATATTATGATATTATTATTATTTGATATTTCTATTTCTTTGACTTCATGCTGGTTTGTACTCTGACATGCACTGTCAGCTGTGGGACCTTATATGTATGCAGGTGTGTTCCTTAGAGGGAGGAAAAAAATTATTTCTCTATTTTGTAATAAGGTTGTAACATAAAAAAGTGGGGGAAAAGTGCATGCTCTGAATACTTTCTCTATGCACTTTAAATATTAGGCCTGTTAACAGCTAACTGATACAAATGAGAAGTTGATTTTAAAGTAATGAGTATGACTACATCGATACACGAACCACTGAATCTTTCTCAGTGCACAATGAACGGGTGGATGGCTCGATTTTAATGTTGTGAATCTGAGTTCAGTTTCTTTTGCTACTACTTTCCTGTCTTCAAGTGTTTGTAAAAGTTCAAAGGTTGGCGTCAAGGACTGGTCACAGGAGCATTACCTTTTTGAGGAAAAAACAAAATCAACAGGTGGTATAATGAAGAGATGTACCCCTTTAAACTTTACATTCAGTTCATAGTTTCTTCTGATCGAGTGTGTCAGCACTCGATCAGAATGGTGACAGTTATGCTGAGCTCATTATGCTATGCTAACAACAGCTGGTGTCTTCTTCTTGCTTCTTCTATGCTGTGCTTTTCACTACTGTATATTGTGCTACCCCCAGCAATGAGCAAAAGCTGAGTAGAGGTAATGCCAAGTTCACTGGTATTTAATAAAATATGTACTTGAAGGTAAGCAGTGCCAGTTTTGGCAGGGAGGACTGGAAAATATGCAACACTTTGGGTCCCGAGCACCAGGATTGGGAAACACTGCCTTAGGTCACCGATAAGCCTCCAAGTATCGCAGCCATACAGTCATAAAGTAAGGCTAGTATCTCACTGGGCTACAACAGTCTGTGAACGGTGTCCATGAGGAAATTTGTGCAGTTTGGTGCGATGTTCGCAGCCATTCCTCTGCCCTCGGCTCAGTTGGGCGGCAGCATCCACACCCCGCTTGAGTTTTGAACAGACAAAAAAAAAATTGCACGTTAAACTCCCTCGGCAAATTGTCAGGCAGGCATCTCGTACCCCTCACCACGTAGTCTCTGCAAGTGAGAATGTGCGCAAATGTGGGACAACTTGTGAGAGCGTGACACACACTTTTCCTTTTATATGATCAGAGAGGAACAGCACTTCTTGAAGGGGCCGAACAAGTCCAGCAGCCTCCAGTCACCTGGCTCTGCAGCTGGCTGGCACCCACCCTCCGTGCATGCACAGTAGCAGGCAGGACGCATCCTGTTTAGCCATGGAAAAGCTGTGCGAACCGGATTATTGTGTTTACCTCGGATTATTGTGGTCACCTGCTATGCATGTGTGCATGACATGCTGAATCGAATATGTCAGCACTCTGGCTTCATTCTTTTAATTTATTTATATTTTTACTGCTGCCAATTTCCACTTCTGTCCTCAGAAACATAAATAAATAAATTAATAAATATAAAGAGATAAACACAATAATGTGGTTTGAGCAGGTTACAAGAAAAGCATTTTCATTTTTAGAAGTGTTTATTTCTTGCTAGGTTTTACATAATATACCAGAAACAAAGCAGTTAGCAAGTAGCTAAACCAGGAAGTGGCGTCACCATGCTAACCTCCGTAAAATGTCTTATAAATAAGTTCAGAGGTGTTAATAGGTTCTAAAAACAGCGTTTTCAGTTTTAGATGTACTTATTTCTCGCTAGTTTCTCCATAATATATGAAAAATATGTATATAAACACACAAAACAAAGCAGTGTAACTCTACTCTGATTGGCTGTCACCCGCGTCTCTCAGAAACTAAACAGATCACATTATAACATAAGGTGACTTTTTAAACCTCTTAAAATACCTCTTAAAATACATCAAGGTTAGCCATCTTTGAACTTGTCCAAGGTCTGTGTCCCAATAATGTTCCCTGTGAATTGCAACACTCTGACAGTAATAGGACTGGACTTATGCTGAGCACAGACAGACGGATGGACGAAAAGCCTTCGCAATACCCGATGTCCATATTTTGGCCTCGGGTAATAATATAAAAAAAACCTGCGTCACAAAAATTTTACTATTTCGTTATGGAAGCCGTGGTGGAACCACGGAAAAAAAAGTGAGACTTGGTTGAGTTTTGCTCCACAATCCCACAGCAGCGTACACAAAATTCAATAAAGTTAATGACGAACATTATGACTAAATACTATTATAAATATGCAAGTCTGCAATCCCTGATTTATTAAGTCCTTAGCATGCTGAGCTTGAGTGTAGTTACATGTGCGGTGATAACATGCAACTTTTTGGAGTGAAGGTTCAAGATTTTTGCATCATTCACCCAGCATGCTCTGAAGAACTTAGCTGTCCAGATTCTTCACAAGGTACACCATGATGTTGCTGAACTCCAAGGCCGGCAATGTCGGTCGAGGTGCAGTCAACAAAGAAAACAACACGCCAGTGCTGTGTGCAGGTCACAAGCATCAAAATGGCAATTTTCTCCTTGTGCCACTGTAATTCAGTGCTGGAAAGATGCCTGGTATGTTCACTTACTCCACTGTCAAGTTCATACATGAGTTTATCTCTAAGCTTGTCCCACACTTCAAATTACGTACGTTGTTTCTCGTGTAAATAATCCTGGAAGCACTGCCGGCAACATGGCGACAGGGAGTGGCTGGGACATGGCTGGGTCACGTGACTGCAAAGGGTCTACATGAACACAGGGCTTAACCGCAGAATTCACTGGGAAGAAGTTGGACTTTGCAGAAGTTGGACTTTTTTATTCCCAGTATGCAAGTTGTATAATTTATGTGGGACTCCTACAAATCCCAGGTGGACAAGTACCGTATTTTCTGGAGTGTAAGTAACATTTTTTTTTTGTTATTTTTGTTGTTGTTTTTTACTACAACCCCTGGCAAAAATTATGGAATCACTGGCCTCAGAGGATGTTCATTCAGTTGTTTAATTTTATAGAAAAACAGCAGATCACAGACATGACACGAAACTAAAGTAATTTCAAATGGCAACTTTCTGGCTTTAAGAAACACTATAAGAAATCAGGAAAAAAAATTGTGGCAGTCAGTAACGGTTACTTTTTTAGACCAAGCAGAGGGAAATAAATATGGAATCACTCAATTCTGAGGAAAAAATTATGGAATCATGAAAAACAAAAGAACGCTCCAACACATCACTAGTATTTTGTTGCACCACCTCTGGCTTTTATAACAGCTTGCAGTCTCTGAGGCATGGACTTAATGAGTGACAAACAGTACTCTTCATGAATCTGGCTCCAACTTTCTCTGATTGCTGTTGCCAGATCAGCTTTGCAGGTTGGAGCCTTGTCATGGACCATTTTCTTCAACTTCCACCAAAGATTTTCAATTGGATTAAGATCCGGACTATTTGCAGGCCATGACATTGACCCTATGTGTCTTTGTGCAAGGAATGTTTTCACAGTTTTTGCTCTATGGCAAGATGCATTATCATCTTGAAAAATGATTTCATCATCCCCAAACATCCTTTCAATTGATGGGATAAGAAAAGTGTCCAAAATATCAACGTAAACTTGTGCATTTATTGATGATGTAATGACAGCCATCTCCCCAGTGCCTTTACCTGACATGCAGCCCCATATCATCAATGACTGTAGAAATTTACATGTTCTCTTCAGGCAGTCATCTTTATAAATCTCATTGGAACGGCACCAAACAAAAGTTCCAGCATCATCACCTTGCCCAATGCATCTACGAGATTCATCACTGAATATGACTCTCATCCAGTCATCCACAGTCCATGATTGCTTTTCCTTAGCCCATTGTAACCTTGTTTTTTTTTCTGTTTAGGTGTTAATGATGGCTTTCGTTTAGCTTTTCTGTATGTAAATCCCATTTCCTTTAGGCAGTTTCTTACAGTTTGGTCACAGACGTTGACTCCAGTTTACTCCCATTTGTTCCTCATTTGTTTTGTTGTGCATTTTCGATTTTTGAGACATATTGATTTAAGTTTTCTGTCTTGATGTTTTCTGTCTTCCTTGGTCTACCAGTATGTTTGCCTTTAACAACCTTCCCATGTTGTTTGTATTTGGTCCAGAGTTTAGACACATCTGACTGTGAACAACCAACATCTTTTGCAACATTGTGTGATGATTTACCCTCTTTTAAGTGTTTGATAATCCTCTCCTTTGTTTCAATTGACATCTCTCATGTTGGAGCCATGATTCATGTCAGTCCACTTGGTGCAACAGCTCTCCACGGTGTGATCACTCCTTTTTAGATGCAGACTAACGAGCAGATCTGATTTGATGCAGGTGTTAGTTTTGGGGATGAAAATGTACAGGGTGATTCCATAATTTATTCCTCAGAATTGAATGAGTCCATATTTATTTCCCTCTGCTTGGTCTAAAAAAGTAACCGTTACTGACTGCCACAATTTTTTTTTCTTGATTTGTTATAGTGTTTCTTAAAGCCAGAAAGTTGCCATTTGAAATGACTTTAGTTTTGTGTCATGTCTGTGATCTGCTTTTTTTGTACAAAATTAAACAACTGAATGAACATCCTTCGAGGCCAGTGATTCCATAATTTTTGCCAGGGGTTGTAGTTTGAAAGGTTCTGCAACTTAATAGTCCGGTACAACTTATATACAGAAATTTCACGATTCCATACATTTTCATGAAAGTGGAAATGGGAAACACAACATGAAGCTGCCTTTTTTTTTATTTAAATAAACAAGAGAGAGAGAGAGAGAGAGAAACTTCATAATGGGCTCAATTACTTAAAGACAGCTTCTTTAAGAAAATGTTCTACAATGTGCTACAAAAGAGTTTTCAAACATTTAATTGCATTTCACATTTACTTCACATATGATCGTCTGTTCAGTGGCTTAAAGAAGCAGTGCCAAGTACAGTAAAAAGTAAGTCCCTTCAGCTACTCCCTTGTTTGCACTCAGGGACACCACAGCAAATCCGAGGTGGATCTGCATGTTGATTTGGCACAAGTTTTATGCTTGATGCCCTTCCTGACACAACTCAGGAAGGGCATCAAGATCCATCCATCTATCCTTCCATCCAGGACTGGGACAGGTGGGGTCATTGTGGGAGCTCTTTGCGATCCAGAGAGTTCCTGTCACTTAAAGAAGCATGGTACTGGGTGAAAGCCAGTTGTGGTCCATTTTACTGGGACTTTGCTCTTAACCTTGTTGTAATAACTGGATGTTTGACAGTTACTTGTTGTGCTTTTGTTTTATGTCATTGTTTTGTTTTTGTCAATATGGTCAAAGCAGATGGTCACCCCAGTGAGTTTGGTCTGCTTGAGGCTTCTTCCTATATTCAAAAAAATGAACAAGGGAATTTTTACTTACTGTTGCTAATGTGCTTGCTCATGGGATAGGTAAAGTTTAAAGTTTATGTGGCTATGTCAAAGAATGCCATTCCTTCCTGTTGAATCCCAAATAGCAAATTGGGGTGCATTTTAAAGAAAACAACTGTATATCAAACATACTGAGTGAGTGACCTATGGAACTGCTAGTAACGGTGATAAACAGCAGCTTCACCTTCATTAAATGTACTGCTAACCTCACAAGACCAAAATTAATCCTCTTTCTCCCTTTCCCTCCCCCATCTCTTCCTGCTTTCCTGCCTTCCTTTGTTCTCTCTGTTTCTTCCTACCCTCTTCCTACCCCCCCACCTTTTGTTACTTGTGACACAGAATTGTTTCTATAACAGGTGCTAAAAGTGCTGTTATACATACATGAAAGTGTAAACAAGTGATATGAGATAATGCAGCGTGTAATATAAGAAACAAATATAAGAAAAAACAGATTCTATAAAAATAACATTAAATGTACAAGGTACATTGTGTAGCTTTACCCATCTAAAATTTCCTCCATGTTGTGAAGGACTTGCACAAAGTTTGGCTGCTGCTGTGGAACCTGAGGTGGCATGTGTGTGTGGTGGTAAGATAATGGTGGTGAATGGACTTGCCCTTGAGTTTGTGCTTGGAACACACCTTGTGGTGTGTATAGTGTTCCTGTTCCATAGTGTGCATGGTGGGTCAAATTCTGATCTTGCTGTTGTATGTCATATAGAACAGTCACAATGCATTTCTTGGCTCTTGTTCTCAATGTTGGATCATTAATTTGTTTCAACTCAGCTGCCACTTGTTTTCTAAATGTGAACTCTAAATGTGAATGCATCTGCAGGACTCTTGAAACCAGACTGCTCAGTGTTGGACAGTCCTTCGAACACTACAAGTTTTTGAAGCTCTATTTCAGACTCAGATTTGGCAGTTTTCCGAGCGTTTTTCAAAGGCTGCCGATTGACACTGGGCTCAGAGATACTGATAGCAGGGGAAGGGCTGGAAGATCTCGATGGACGTGGACTTGATGTAGTCTGGATGTCTGAATAAGGCAGTGTTGAGAAAGCAGATCCAGCTTTGGATGATTCCTCATCACTGTGAGACCCATCTATGGATTCCTGATCCTGGGTCCCTACAGGCTGCTCATAATTTTCCAACTGTTAAAGCAGTACAGTATTGAAACTTAATATTTCTGCTAGGTAAATAGTCTTCAAAAGTAGTTTATGTTGTAAACATTACGAAAAGTCTAGATTGCTTTTAGTGATGTTTTGTTTCAATTGCAAAGAATATTTGATAGTTAATCTATTAGATTAATGTTAAGACTTTAACAATGACTCTTGAGTCAGCTCAGAAAAGGGCTCAGCAATATGTAGCTCAAATTGTCAATGGTGTCTTGGTGAGAATGGAGTGGTGCTTACAACAAGGTTAGATTCACTTTGGTGGGGAAGAACAAATGGTTGCAGAAATGCAAGGTTTGTCTTGAGCCATTGCTGTTTAGAGGTGAGGGGCTTGTCTCTGCTTCCACTCAGCAAAGGTTTCAGGAGACGGCAGGACTGTATCCTCAAAGACAAGATCCTTGTTTTCACCTCTCCAGCTATAAAAACAGGACAACATACATTGTTGTAGCTTATCCCCAACTGAAAGTTGTCCCTCTGTTTTGAATACATGCGATGGACTTTTTGTTTTTATCAGATACACCTTGAAATACAAATACAAAATACACCTTCAGATTCTATTGGCAAAATCTTAAATGAAATAGGACTAGCTTTTGTGCAGAAAAAAACCCAAAACAAATATAACCAAGCAGTGACCAGATTGCACATTAATTGAGACTTATCTTAAAACAAAAACAAGCAAAAAAAAAAAACCAAACAAACCAAAATCACTCAATTTACAGTGCTTTTTTAGTTCCATCCATCCATCCATCCATTTTCTTCCGCTTTATCTGGAGTCGGGTCGCGGGGGCAGCAGCTCAAGCAAAGCCGCCCAGAGCTTCCGATCCACACACACCTCCCCCAGCTCCTCCGGGGGAACCCCAAGGCGTTCCCAAGCCAGCCGAGACATGTAGTCCCTGCAGCGTGTCCTGGGTCTTCCCCGGGGCCTCCTCCCAGTGGGACGTGCCCGGAACACCTCTCCAGCAAGGCGTCCAGGGGGCGCTCAGCTCTCTCTCTACTCAGCTCTCTCTTCCACCCGATGGTCCAATACAGTAACCGCATCACTGCAGATGCTGCACCGATCCGTCTATCGATCTCACGCTCCATCTGTACCTCACTTGTGAACAAGACCCCAAAATACTTAAACTCCTCCACTTGAGGCAAGGACACTCCACCGACCTGAAGAGGGCAAAGCACCTTTTTCCGGTCGAGAACCATGGCCTCAGATTTGGAGGTGCTGATTTTCATCCCGGACGCTTCACACTCGGCTGCAAACTGCCCCAGTGCACGCTGAAGGTCCTGATTTGATGAAGCCAACAGAACCACATCGTCCACAAACAGCAGAGACGAGATTCTGTGGTTCCCAAACCAGACCCCCTCTACACCCTGGCTGCGCCTAGAAATTCTGTCCATAAAAATAATGAACAGAACCGGTGACAAAGGGCAGCCCTGGCGGAGGCCAACGTTTTTTTTAGTTTTTTAGTTGTTGTTTTTTAATAGATACTTGTTTGTTTTATTGCATGCCCTTCTGTCTACTCCTACTGTTCTATGCTGCGATGTGACACTGAAATTTCCACCATTGAGTGATGAATAAAGGTTTTTCTTATCTTATCTTAATTACAACAAGCTTCTTTGCTGATCGTAGAAATTACATGTATATTGGAATAGTTAAGTGAAATGTCAATCTACTTAAAACCCTGCATCAGGAATAGCTTATTTTAGGTCCATGATATTAATGGGACTATAATACAGTACTGTACATAGGCACATATGCCGAATGTAAACACACACGTTTTCGGGAAGCCCCCCGGGCAGATATTGAATAAATGTATGCCTGACCGCAAATATGAAGCTAGTTATCATCCGCTGAAACATACTCGCAGGTTGATATCACACACAAGAGCAAACAGGTATGTAACGTAACCTAAGTAGATAGCTGTTAACTACTTACTAAACGTTTACTCACTAGGGATTCCGAGGGCCACAGCAATTTCTGCCCACTTTTTCTTTCTCCACTTGATCGTGGTACAAATGGGAGTTAACGTAGAGGCTTTCCTGCTCTCTCCACAGCTCCACGAGTTTCTCTTCCTTTGAACGGTCCACGTAAACTTCACCAGCTTGTGCATCCCTGCCTTGTTTGCAACTTTCTGTTTGGTGCTGGGAGAGTGCATTTGTTGGTTGTCCGTAATGGTAACGTCATGTTTCCAATACGACAAGACTTAAAGTAGACCTGCATTGAAATAAATGCAGTCAGATCTTTGGACCAAAAAATGACTTACATTTACACATAAGATCCTTCTGAATGTAGTAAACTAAATCTGGAAGCCCAGATCTGTCATTCAACGGAGAAATCTTCATTTAAAAATGACTGATTTACAGCTAACATTTAGCCCTACGCAAAACTGTCCCTCTCATCATGTACGCTGCCGAGATGTCACGGAGAAGACCCTCTCTCCCAGCATGCATTGCGCGCCAACTGTAATTTGTGGATTTACGTCAGTTTGCATCTGCACCTTTTTCTTGTCTTATACGGAAGGATCTACTTTTTTTAAAACTTCATATTGTCTTGTGGCATGTTTGGTGAGTACACATTTCTTTTGTTTGTGCTTGAAAATTATTTTGGGGGACTTTTTCATACGCCCGTTTGATTGAGTGGTGTCGCAATGAAAATCTACTGTCTTTCGCCTCCGGTATCATTGCGGGATATGGAAGCGAGACCCGCAAAGAATCCCAGTCATTAAAAATATATAAACCTCTCTCAGCGGCCATGGAGCTCTGGGGCTCCGATTGCGAGACTTGCGGTGCTGTGGATTTTGCAGCAAGAAGTCTGTCCTTGCAACAACAGGTGTACCGGCCGCTTCGCATTAAAACAGCGAGCGTAATCTCAGGACTTGTGCCAAGTGTGCTGCAGCTCCATTCAGTAGACAGAGAGGTGATGCCGGTGTTGTGCACTGAATCTGGCACAACACCGGCTGCAAAGCAGACATGGGCGGTGTGAGTGGCCCGCGTCGGCAGTTAACGAGCTCGTTAACGAGCCCGCAGATTTAATAAGCGCAGTGGAGGCAGAGAGCGGGAGAGGAAGAATGGCGCCCGCTGTCGATGTCGTTGCTAATCTGAGCACACAGATCTGTATCTCACATTCATTGCAGCTTACTTTTGGATGTTGAAACCAGGACGTGTATAAGTAACATTACTAACAGATAAAATCAGTTTCAATGCGGGATCAGACTGAAGGCGGGAGCGCGTCGTCTTGTCCCTGACGTCATGGAAATGATACGGATGTACAAACTGTTTTCACAGAGGACTAAATTTTAGCTGCAAATTTGTCATTTTTAAACGAAGATTTCTCCGCTGCATTACAAATTTGGGCTTACGGATTTACTTTACTGCATTCACAAGGGTCTTATAAATACATATCAGCTATTTCTTTCTGAAATCTGACCACATTTATTTCAATGCAGGTCTACTTTAAGACTTGCAAGAATATCAAACATGCTTGATATTGTCTTAACGCCAAGACATGGAAAAGACTGGCTAGAATTGAGTTGTAATCCCACTGTACACCAAATGACGGGGATCACAAGAATGCGCAGCAACTCCAGCAAGACTGTCAAGATTTTATTCTGACTTTGGAATTGTGTGAAATTATGTGTAAACTCGTTAGGTGTAAGGCCTGCTTAATTCTGGTTTGAGTTATCGTGGGTACAGTCAAGTGTGAGTGATACAACCCCTGGCAAAAATTATGGAATCACCGGCCTCGGAGGATGTTCATTCAGTTGTTTAATTTTGTAGAAAAAAAGCAGATCACAGACATGACACAAAACTAAAGTCATTTGAAATGGCAACTTTCTGGTTTTAAGAAACACTATAAGAAATCAGGAAAAAAAATTGTGGCAGTCAGTAACGGTTACTTTTTTAGACCAAGCAGAGGGAAAAAAATATGGAATCACTCAATTCTGAGGAAAAAATTATGGAATCATGAAAAACAAAAGAACGCTCCAACACATCACTAGTATTTTGTTGCACCACCTCTGGCTTTTATAACAGCTTGCAGTCTCTGAGGCATGGACTTAATGAGTGACAAACAGTACTCTTCATCAATCTGGCTCCAACTTTCTCTGATTGCTGTTGCCAGATCAGCTTTGCAGGTTGGAGCCTTAAGATCTGGACTATTTGCAGGCCATGACATTGACCCTATGTGTCTTTTTGCAAGGAATGTTTTCACAGTTTTTGCTCTATGGCAAGATGCATTATCATCCTGAAAAATTATTTCATCATCCCCTAACATCCTTTCAATTGATGGGATAAGAAAAGTGTCCAAAATATCAACGTAAACTTGTGCATTTATTGATGATGTAATGACAGCCATCTCCCCAGTGCCTTTACCTGACATTGACGTTGACTCCAGTTTCCTCCCATTCGTTCCTCATTTGTTTTGTTGTGCATTTTCAATTTTTGAGACATATTGCTTTAAGTTTTCTGTTTTGACACTTTGATGTCTTCCTTGGTCTACCAGTATGTTTGCCTTTAACAACCTTCCCATGTTGTTTGTATTTGGTCCAGAGTTTAGACACTGTGAACAACCAACATTTTTTGCAACATTGCATGATGATTTATCCTCTTTTAAGAGTTTGATAATCCTCTCCTTTGTTTCAGTTGACATCTCTCGTGTTGGAGCCATGATTCATGTCAGTCCACTTGGTGCAACAGCTCTCCAAGGTGTGATCACTCCTTTTTAGATGCAGACTAACGAGCAGATCTGATTTGATGCAGGTGTTAGTTTTGGGGATGAAAATTTACAGGGTGATTCCATAATTTATTCCTCAGAATTGAGTGAATCCATATTTTTTCCCTCTGCTTGGTCTGAAAAAGTAACCGTTACTGACTGCCACAATTTTTTTTTTCTTGATTTCTTATAGTGTTTCTTAAAGCCAGAAAGTTGCCATTTGAAATTACTTTAGTTTTGTGTCATGTCTGTGATCTGCTTTTTTTCTACAAAATTAAACAACTGAACAACTGAATGAACATCCTCCGAGGCCGGTGATTCCATAATTTTTGCCAGGGGTTGTATACAGACTGACACCCACACTGGCAGAGTGTCTGTCTGTATCCCCCTTCTGGAACTTACAGCTTGCTGCAGTTAATATGCTAAGATAGACAGCCAAAACAACAAAGCCTTTGTTAGTGTTCAAATGTCTATACTCTTAACACGTGCCTCAAAGAGGGCTTAATAGTACCATATATCTGATATATATATATATGTGTGTGTGTGTGTGTGTGTGTGTGTGTGTGTGTGTGTGTGTGTGTGTGTGTGTGTGTGTGTGTGTGTGTGTGTGTGTGTGTGTGTGTGTGTGTGTGTGTGTGATATTTGGGATATATGATGTTATTGTGATGATGGTTTTTAGCATATTTTTGTTTGCGAGTCATTAGTTGGGCAGGTTGTGGTCAGGATCTGTCAACATGCTGCTAAATGTCGCCTTCAGGGGTATTTTGTTACTCCTGAAGAATGACATCAATAATTCACATTTTGCTCAGAGCACTCATAAAAAATTAAGGCGTACTTTCTCAACAGGAGACATTTCGTTTGTTACTTCACAGCAAAAACAGTCTCACAGCGAATTACAGGCTGAAATGCATTTGGTCTCTCACACACAAACGCAGCCATGTGGGAGCACAAAGCGCACATGCACTCAAAGCAGAAGCATCCACTCTGTAAGTTAAGTAGGTAATGAATCCATTAGTGTTACACTGGAGAGTTTCATAAATACTTGTCCCTCAAGGGACAGCAGACTACACAGGCAAGGAAAAGCGGCTGTAATGAATCGGTTTAAATGCTCACTGGTAAACGTGGCTTCCATTTCTGTGAGCAGTTTTACACAAGATTGAATCATTGCTCACAGCAGAACAAGTTATTGGATATCTTGAGTCTTTCCAGTTGAATTTATGTCAGGTTTATGAATGGCACCATACAAGTTTACTGATCATGGACTGCATTTTTTTTTAATATAACACTTTTCCATCTGCATCAGACGCTCAAAGAGCTTTACAATTATGCCTCACACTCACCCCAATGTCACGGTGCTGCCATACAAGGTCCTCACTACACACCGGGAGCAATAGGGGATTAAAGACCTTGCCCAAGGGCCCTTAGTGATTTTCCAGTCAGGCGGGGATTTGACCTGAGGATCTTCTGGTCTCAAGCCCAACACCATAACCACTAGACCATCGCCTCCCCCTATATTTGTGCAAATTCTTTGTTTGTTTGGAAGTTCTGAGAAATTTCACTTCCATCATATGTCCAAGTTTCAGACACAGGGAGATCTTTCCCTGTTGGTGAGAGCCAGTAACATTAGCAATGTGAGACTAAACCACACCCATTGTTAACACCCACATTGTATAAAAGTGTTGTACAAGCTACTTCATGTGCCTTCACAAGATGGACATTGTCTGTGAGGGACACAGGCCTGGTTTTTGTCATGAACTTTACTAAACTAAAAATGAGGAATACAGTGGTTTGGTTCTTGGTAAGGGGCAGTAAATTACACAAAAGAACCGAGTAGAAATAACAATTATGTCACTATCCATTTAAAATATGATGTATTAAAAATTTCCTATAAATATTCTCTGGCAAGTAGCAAGTAGCATGGGTATGATGGAGTCAGTCAGTAACTCCTTAAACAATACTGTATATTTTGGATTCTCATATATGCAGGTAAGAACCATCACACCCCCTATTTTGGGCTGTGGTGGCATCTTTTAATGTAGTTATTTGATGTTGTTTTTTTCTGTTTTAAATTAAATAGAGATGTTGGCACAGTACAACCTGTCTGGGCTTGTTCACGCAAGCACATATAAAGTAGGCATTTTGTTTGCATGGGACTTATGAAGCCTTGTTGCTAATTACAGGGTCCTGGTGGTCACTAATTCTTATGAATTCTTTCCCTGTGATCAGATTTATGGAGTTAGTCACTAAGCAAGTCGATGAGTGCAAAAAATTTGGCAAGTCGCTCCATTAAAAACCCCTGCTTACTTGGCTTTGAAATTTGGAATTCTGATTGATACAGGTCAGGATCAGTTTATGAAAGTAATGTTGATTAGATAGAAAAAGGTTTTAGTCATGAATATGGCTTAAGAATTATGTGAGTACAATTATTGTCACAATTGCAATACAGGCAAAAAGAGATATTTAGATTATCATAAATAATTTATCGTAATGGCTTGGATGCCCATTCTTCTCCATCACAAGATCTTTGGAAGAAAAAGTGTTGAAGGAGGGCAAAAATTATCAGGAGTCGACTACAGTGTTATTTTAGAAATGATTGCAGGGGATGGTATCATTTAGACATTATGACAGTGAATGTTTTTTTTTGCTTGAAAGACTGAATAAATAAGTCAGTCAGTGAAATCAGTCCATGGGATACCTACACTAAAGTTGAATGTATCAGACGGATGAGGTTTTTTAGAAAAGAAATGTAATGTGGTCAAACTTTCTGCTTTGTGTCAAAAGTCTGGCAGCAGCATTTTGAACCAGTTGAAGACCCCTAATCCTGGACTGTGGTAAGCCAGAAAATAGAGCATTACAATAGTCCAATCTAGAAGAGACAAATGCATGAATCAAAGTCTCAGCATCAGCCATAGACAGGATGGGACAAATCTTCGCTATATTTCGCAAATGGAAGAAAGCAGTCCTCGTAATGTCTCTAATGTGAAGATCAAAGGACAACGTAGGATCAAAAGTTACTCCAAGGTTCCTCACTTTATCCGTATGATGTATAACACACGGACCTAAGCTAAGTGCTAGCTGATCAAATTGATGCCGATACCTCGCTGGACCAAGAACCATAACTTCAGTCTTATCAGAATTTAAAAGTAGGAAGTTACTAGACATCCAACTTCTTTTTGATGCAAGGCAATCTTCAAAGATTTTATGTGAGTGAGATTACCAGCAGTTATTGGCATGTACAATTGAATGTCATCAGCATAGCAATGAAAGGGAATCCCAAAGCGCCGCAGTATATTCCCGAGGGGTGCTACATAAAGGGAAAAAAGCAGGGGGCCTCAAACGGATCCCTGAGGAACCCCAAACTTCATGTCCCCATGATCGGAGGAGGTTCCATTACACAATACACAGTAAGAACGACTGGACAGGTATGACGTCAACCATGCAAGAGCAGTTCCAGTAATCCCAAAGTGATTCTCCAGCCTATTGAGTAAAATATGATGATCCACAGTATCAAATGCAGCACTAAGATCCAGCAGCACCAAGACTGTAGTGGTATCTGAGTCCATTGCTCGCAAAAGGTCATTCACTACTTTAGTAAGTGCTGTCTCTGTGGAGTGAAATTTTCTAAAAGCAGACTGCAGTGGCTCAAAAAGATTATTCTCAGTGAGGTAGTCCACGAGCTGTCGCGAAACCACTTTTTCCAGGATTTTAGAACAAAATGATAGATTTGACATCGGTCTATAATTCTTCAATACACTAGGGTCGAGATTGGATTTCTTAAGTAATGGTTTAATCACTGCAGACTTGAAACATTTAGGAACAGATCCAGAAGTTAATGAGAGATTTATAATTTCCAGCACAGTCGGTCCAAGAATAGGCCACAGGTCCTTAAACAGTTTTGTTGGTATAGGATCAAATAAACAGGTTGTGCTTTTACTAGACGTCATGAGCTTCGTCAGCGCGCCTAGCGAGACACCATCAAAATCATCACTTATCACAGATGGTATCAGTGAAATCATCTGATGAAGTGGGCGGTTGCAAAGAAAACATGCACCCTCTGCCCTTTCTGGAATCGGTTTAAGACCTCTGATGTAGACAGACTGAAGCAATCACAGCTTTCACCTCCTCTGTTGGTTGGTGGAAGTAATAACTTATAATTACTTTTTAAATAAACAACTATGTATTTGCCTTAATTTCTGTTTGAAACAACAATAACACACCAACAATGAACAATTTTATATGGATGGGCAAAGATGATAAAAACACTCTAGTTTCTGTGTGTGTGAGCCAATTCAATTTCAGTTTATCTCATTTACTTGTATATAGCACCAAATCACAACAAAGTTGCCTCAAGGTGCTTCACACAAGTAAGGTCTAACCTTACCAACCCCTAGAGCAAGCACACAGGTGACAGTGGTAAGGGAAAAACTCCCTCTGATGATTTGAGGAAGAAACCTCAAGCAGACCAGACTCAAAGTGGTGACTCTCTACTTGGGCCATGCTAACAACACAATTAACAAAACAAATATACAGGAAATTTGGGGATTCCATGCTGGGGCACAGGACGGGAGCCTGCATAAGACCACACCCACAGTCGCACCTCAACAAAAGAGAAAAACAGAATCAGGCTGCAGAAAGACAACAAATACAGTATAATGTGTCAGCATTAAGCAACAAGAAAACCAGAAGAAATACTAAGGTGATCACCGGCCACTAGCCCTAAGCTTTACTAAAAGTCACAGACTTTAGATAAAGTTGAGGCCGTGGCCGGCTCTGTTTACTAATAAAATGAATTTAAAAGGGTAGAAAGCACAGTAACATCCTGTGACAGTATGCTAGCCAGACGAAAGGGAAAATAAGTGCTTCTTAAGTCTGGACTTGAAAGTCTCTACAGAATCTGACTGTTTTATTGACACAGGGAGATCATTCCACAAAGCAAGTGCACAATAAGAGAAAGCTCTGTGACCCGCAGACTTTTTATTCACCCTAGGGACACAAAGTAGTCCTGCACCCTGAGAACGCAGAGCCCGGGCTGGTACATAGGGTTTAAGTAGGTCAGCTAAGTAGGGAGGTGCGAGTCTATGAATAATTTTATATGTTAGTAACAGAAACTTAAATTCTGATCTCACTGGGACTGGAAGCCAGTGAAGAGATGCTAAAATGGTGTAATGTGGTCGAATGTTTTGCTTCCTGTCAAAACTCTGACAGCAGAATTTTCAACCAATTGGAGGCCCCTAATGCTGGACTGTGGTAAAACAGAAAATAGAACATTGCAGTAGTCCAATCTAGAAGAAACAAATGCATGAATCAGGTTCTCAGCATCAGCCAAAGACGAGATGGGATGAATCTTCGCT
The DNA here is from genome assembly GCF_902500255.1 of Thalassophryne amazonica. Lineage (NCBI taxonomy): Eukaryota > Metazoa > Chordata > Actinopteri > Batrachoidiformes > Batrachoididae > Thalassophryne > Thalassophryne amazonica. The sequence continues at coordinate 62,978,333 of NC_047117.1, forward strand.
ATATTTCGCAGGTGGAAGAAAACAGTCCTCGGTCAAAAGACAATGTAGGATTAAAAGTTACCCCAAGGTTCCTCACTTTGTCAGTGTGATGTATGACACGTGAGCCTAGGCTAAGCATTAGGTAATTGATGCTGATGTCTCACTAGACCAAGAACCATCATTTCAGTCTTGTCAGAGTTTAAAAGTAGGAAATTGCAAGACATCCAGCTTTCACTGATGCAAGGCAATCTTCTCAGGATTTTATGTGGATGAGATTACAGTTATCGGCATGTATAACTGAGTATCATCACCATAGCAACGAAAGGTAATCCCAAAACAGCGCAATATGTGCCCAAGGGGTGGTATATAAAGGGAGAAAAGCAGGGGGCCTAAGACAGACCCCTGTGGAACCCCAAATTTCATGTCACTAAGGTTAGAGGTAGTGTTATTGTACAAAACAGTGAGAACGACTGGTCAGGTATGATGTGAACCATGCAAGGGCACTCCCAGTAATCTAAAAATGACTTTCCAGCCTCTAGAGCAGAATATGGGGATCCATGGTGTATCCATAAATACACACACAAGTTTACAGATCATACATGCAAAATAAACATTGCAAAGTACACTCTGTTGAGTCAGTTCCAATCTGCCTTCAACAAACTCAGAAAAAATAAGAATATTCTCAGACGTACTCATTGGGGAACTGTCGTTTTTTTCTGTCAAATTTATTGTTTAAAAAATGTTGTCTGCAGTTGGTGTTGTGATCACCATGACAGCCCCTCAGATCATCTGAGAGATTTGAACTACGCTCAGTCCAGCTGTGTACATAGTGCACAGAGTTGTGTGAATGTTTGACTTGAAAACTTATTTTTGTTCACAGGTAACGAGCAGAAGATGCAGAGAAGTCTTCCTATATGGTTTTGATTATTCAGGTCCTTTAATGGATGCAATCTAAACATTTTGGTCTTATTTCGTTGAATATTTCAGATTCTTTGCAACTTTGTTACAAAAATGCAATGAGCAATGAGACCAACAACCACATAAACTTCCCCCTCACTCACACCCCACTGGGTGATAGAAAAATTAAAAAAAAAGTCTGAGGCTAAATCAGGAGTATTTGGCTTGACATGTTATTTCTATTCCATCTATGGCCAGAATGCTCTTACATTCCTAACGATACACAGGTTTTAGGTCTTGTTAGTTCAGGATTGCCCCATGGTAATAGTGTGATATGTTTATGTGACTAAACTAAATGCTGATGTAACCGATGATGCGGAATCTCAGAATGCTCCGAAATTGCCAAACACTGCAGGATGTCACTTTTTAAGACTATCTTAGTCAAGTTATTGAAACAGTTTGTGTCTTAATTGCAGTAGAAATTACATCCCTTCCACTTCTCAAAATACAGTTACCACTCATGGAGCAGTTTCATTCAAGAGGGCCTTGATTTTTGAAATCCTCTTTCTTAATAGCTTTCCCCAGCAGAGATATTTGACCAGAACTTATTGTGCATGTGTTAGAAAGTGTGCACATTACCACTGGCTGTGTTTGGATGTTTCTAAGCTGTAAGAAATACATAAAATCAAAAATGGTAGCTCAAGCTCACTTAAAAATTCCCTTTTGTTGCAATTACCAAGCTGTGGAACGATTCATCCCACGTAGAGAGGGAGAAAAAAGAAAATGAAAACTTGAGAGTGACAGTGAATGGGCATCCAGGGAGATGGGGAATGGAAGATAACGCAGATAGAAGACAGTGGGATTGCAAAGGAGGCGTAACATCTTCTTCAGGGCAGAGCGGTTTAATTAACGCTGTTATATTCACCACCTTCAACAGATCAAGAGCAGTTTCTGTCTGATTTTCTCACTTTACAATCTCCCTCTCAATCAGGCTTTCTCCCTCAGTTCACACATTGACTTTGGTCCCACTGTTTATCTACTAATTAATGTAAATTAGAGCGCATCTGAAATGAAAACAAACACCAGATTATAACCTATTCTGTCACAACACCACATGGTTCGGCATCACGCTAACTGATCACTAAATCATGACACGGATTTTTCACTGGACTCCCACAGAGTAGTTTTTCCTTCTCCCTCATCCCTCCAGACTCAGATGTGTTGTCTTTGTACATATTTAATTCATTCTTGAAGAGAGTTTTTAATTAGGGAGCACTGCTCTGGCTACATGTGAACTCATTATTCTGTTTTTATCTCCTCACAAGCCTTCGGTGCGTTTGAAGGCGAAGCAGGGGTGTTTACACAGGTCAGGTTATGACACGGAAAGTGGTGATCACCACAGCGCGCAGAAACCTCCAAGTTAGGAAATGTCTAGAAATACATGTGGCAAGAAGAAGAAAAAAGATAAATTATCACATAATTGTCTATGGCCATGCTGCTCTGTGCACGCCCGATCCCGTCAGATCTCAGAAGTCAAGCAGAGTTGGCTATGATTCGTACGCCGCTGGTAGATCACCAGAAGCTGCATGTGTTTCTTCATGTAAAACTGGAGTGGTGTCAGGAATGGAGGGAGGGTCCTTGGTTCAAATCCCCATCAGACTAGAAAGGTCCTTGATCACCAAGTGGCTCCTTGTGTGCAGTTGAGCACTTTATGTGGCAGCACGCTGACATCGGTGCGTGTGTGTGTGTGTGTGTGTGTGTGTGTGTGTGTGTGTGTGTGTGTGTGTGTGTGTGTGTGTGTGTGTGTGTGTGTGTGTGTGTGAATGTGAAGCATTCATCTTCTGCTTTGGATGGAAAACCACAATACAAATGCAGTCCATTTGCCATTTTCAAATGTACTTGTTCATGTTTGGCTCACCACCACATGAACGCCTCCCTCAGTCCGTAGCTCTCCTCTGTCTAGTGAGAAGGTGAGAATGAAAGTCTGTTACAAGGCTTTTCGCTAAACTGCTGAAACATGTTGGTGAAATTCCACTTATCATGCATGTTTGCCATACCAACTAAAAGAGCTGCTGAAATAGGATACACTTGCTTTAAAGTGATGAGAGACTTATTACAAACAACGCATGTGCTAGTGCATGTACAGACCCTGTGCTGACTGTAGCCTTTAAATGTGAAATATAAATACGGTGCAATCCTAGATCATTCAATTGTATTTTAATGTTTCAACACCAAGTCAACTGGAAAGTTTTGTAGTATTTGTTTTGAATCAGTTACTGATGTATTGAGGCTCCATTCAGCACAGCTCGTGATGTCTTCCTTTTGATACAGACTTCAGAACAGTGATCAGAACGGTTTTTCCAAATACATCACCACAGTGTTTCACATTTGTGTCACTAATTTGTAGAACTAACAGAAAACTTTGGTAGTACTGCCAGCCTCACATTATGCTGTGTAATTCTGGCTTCAGTTTCCCATTCTATTGTATATTTGGTCAAGTATTTGTCCATGTAGTTATAGGTTACTCTTTTGCCTCCTCAGTCAAGCTCAGGGATCAAACTGTGTTCCAATTTTTTCATGTAAGTTGGTCATGATGTAGAGGGATTGTTTGTACAAAATTTTGTTGGATAAACTACTTTTGTTGTCATTTTACAGGACATTGAATACCACTAAGTTTACCATGTCATTGTTCAACAATATGAATATGTTAAAATATATATTTAAACTAGGTTACTTTTCCCAGAGTAAGTAAGTATTCAGTATTCTTCTTTGAGTTCTCTTTTCTCTTCTTTGGATCATCTTTAATTTTCTCTCTGTCTCTTTGCTTCCTTGATTTGTCCTTCTTAGCTTCTTCATATGCCCTGCTGTTTTGTTTCATCCTCTCACAGTACAAATGGGTGCATTTGACTGATGATTTCTTTTTAGTACTTCCTTCCATGGCTATCTGCAAAAAAGTTTTGATTAATCCCATCACCACATCTAGTGTTTATATTGATTTACTGTTATCTGCATCATTCCATCTAGAGTTAATATTTATTTAGTAGTGTCTGTGTCATTCCTGTATATTTCTAATGTCTATATATATGTATATATATTACATGCTATTGTATTGTGGAGGCAAAAAAGGACTTTTGACTGTCTGAGGCTGTTTGTGGAAATGAAAAGTCAAGAAATTGACAGATTAAATAACAGGCTTTTAATTTGAGGCCTCCAACACGCACGCAAAGTCAAAATCAGAACAGTAGGATGTTGAAAAAGTGTGTGCACACAGCAGTTCTGAAGGTGAGCTTTTGTACATTCAGAGAAGGGCGGGGCTGTTGCAAACAGTCATGTACATTTTGCCAGTAAATGAAACTATTCAGTTTTCCCATGAAAACTCTTGCTAAAAATGAATGTTATCAGAGTTTCAGCTGTGGAGGAGAGACAGGGAGTTTTATCAGTGCAGCTGCAAAACTGCAAGGTTACAAAGATAATGAATAGAGTTTAGATGCAGAAGTTTTAGGCGGGTTATCTGTAAGGCAAACATGAATAATATTGACATGACAGTATATATATTATCAGTATAGAGCCATTATTAGGCATTAAAAATGCAAGCCAGACAATATATTTCCCTGTCTAGCTTATTTTAATCATTCAGCAAGCTATTTCAAACAAAGAAGTTGGATAAATACAAAAAAGGGTGCCATACAAAATATGTCACGGACTGTACATGCATCACAGACTTTACACATTACATGTTCTGAGCCCTATATTTGTATGATATGAACTAATCTTATGTGGAGGAAATATTAAAAAACAGCCGGTACCTGTGGGACCACATTGCGCTGCTTATGTGGAAAAAACAAAACAAATCATTTGACCAACTGGACGTGAACCTGCGCCGTCCAAAAGCAACTTTACCACTGACCTACAGAGCTGTTCCTTGAAAGCTGCGGGAATCTACCTCATATCAGGAAGGACATGGAAGTATTACAAAAAAATTAAAATCACACACCATATAAAAGCACCGCATTTATCAAGCGAGCAATACAAATATGAGCCGTTCTGTTCCTCTATAAATGACACATGTTCGCAGTCATACAGTCATGTAATGACATGAATGAGAAGCAGTTCACTCGTCTCATTCATGTCCACATCTGCTTTTGCGTCTCCAACTGGCCGTGCACGCGTGTCTTGTGGATGATGCGTCACGTGGAACAGAGCTCACGTGGGTGACATGCAGTGGTGGGCACACTTCCGATAATCCGATAACAGATAATTATCGAAGATAATGTTTTCATTATCGGATTATCTTTTTAGATAACTTTAAAAACCATTATCGGACCAATTATCTTCCGATTAATTTTTGTCCGGTAACTTTTAGACCGATAAACAAAGGAAACAAAGCTGAACAGCGACAAGCATTTTTAAAATTTAAAATCAGTTCAGCACCTACCTATTAAACGTTTTATAACAGATGGACAGTTATACTCTCTGCTAACAGAAGAGAGCTGCTTCTATGAAAAGCATCTCTATCCTCTGTAGACAAAGGCGAAATGGCCAAAAAAATAAATAAATAAATAAATCATTTCCTTTAACACCATACCGATATGCTGGCAATATCACCTAAGTCATCCAGAGGCATACGTTTTTAACTTATGGTTCAAATTTTAACCAAACTAATTTTGGAGAAGTTATTTAAAATTACTGTCATGTCTGAAGTTTTATAAAGTGAAAATATCAGATATATGTTTTAGTTTTAAAGTAATGTGCTAATTTTTAAGGTTTTATGAGCACATGCTGTGCCCAGCAGTGCATTATGGGTAGGATGATGTAATCTCAGTACGATCACGACAGGACAATTGCATTTCAGACACTCTGTTCAGGCTCCACGGACAACAGCATTAAACTCTAGTGCCTAAAACTCTCGTGAATATATTCTCTGGGTTTATAGATGTTGTTATTGTATTTGTAAATTACCAGGACATTCATCTCCATGATGAGTGTACGTATGCAAACTAACGACCACAACTGTAGTCCAACTGTGTGCACCTTCCTTTGCTTTTATACATCACTCTGTGCTCCTCCTTCTCATTAGAACAAATATTCACCACAGTATTTTCATCCTTTTTTGATATTCTACCACTGTTTGCCCTTCCACAGTTTTCTTCTTGAAACCATATCCACCCATCTCCTCCACATCATCACAGTTGCCTTCACCAATATTAAAATCTGCTCACATCACCACTGTTTCATCCTTGAGTATACTCTCTGCCACATCATCTGTCTCACTCCAGAAATCTTCTTTCTACTTAATTTCACCACCTACCTGTGGGGCATATGCACTGATGACGTTCCTCATCACCTCTGCTATTTCTAATCTTATACTCGTCAACCTGTCAAACACTCAACACTTAATATGCTATCCCCTCAGAACAACACTATTACTTAAACTTATAGCATGATAACAAAAGGAGAAACAGGCACACCGCTTGCCCTGACCTTACACAAGAAAAATCCCTAAAGATGCACTGCTGTAATATTGTTAGTTTTTATGCACCACATATCTACAACAAACTCATAGAAAACTGCAACTCTGCTGCAGTTCTGTTCTTTCAAATCAAAAATAGACATTTGCCTGTTATGAAACCACATAATTTGCATTTTTTTTATTGTATGTTTTTATTTATTTCAAATCTTTTCATGGGATTGACATGGATGTTTATCTTGTCAGCTACAACATCATCATCAACAACAACAAGTAATCAATAATATTTATGTAGTGCTTCGCTAAATAAAATTTAATGAACCATTTGAATAGTTTCTTCAGGTTTTAGTAAATCAAGAATACTCTTCAATTGGCAGTATTATCAAATTATACATCATGATATTTTTTTCCATTTTATTGATCAGTATGGGAAAAAACTATGTTGATGTTATTTTTTGCCATATTGCCCACTACTACTTAAAATAGCGGGAGTGTGATTTTTCCAGATAAATCCAGAAATCCGGCTTTTCCGGCCTTTGCCAATCACACCTATGAATATTGATCATCTTGGACCACCACAAAAATTTGTGGCATATAATTGCTTTTTCTTAGTGAACGATAAGGGTTTATGCACTTTTACTGCTGTTGTGGTTTGGCCGTTGTCCACATCATGGGTCTGTCTGTTTGTCCATGTTCGTGTGTTAATTGTTATTGTCTTCTCTGTGCGTCCTTTGTTAGTATTTGTTGTGTTCTTTCCCCTGTCTATGTCAGTCATCCTGAAAGTGAGGCACTCGTGAATCATGCAAATCAGTTTTTTTGGGGAGGAGGGTGTCATATGCACATGCGGGGTCTGTGTTGGTAAGCATAATGGCTGCTCACCGCTCCTTTTTGTGCCTCTGATGCATGTCTTCATGTCACTCCGCAAGTAGTCCATTCATCTGTCATGATGAAAGCAGAAAGACCCTGCAATCATTGCGGAAGGTTATCTGATGTGTTCTAAGAATTTTGGATGTGGGCGGCGAGCTATTTCTTTCTTAGCTGAAGCTCACAATGGGACAAAATAAATGGAAAGACAGACAGTGGAGTTCTTATTTTTGTTTTGAAAGTATAATATATTCTGTAGTCTACTCCAAACATGACCTGGTAAATTACGCATAAGAATAACTCCCTGACATGGTCACACCAAGACGCAGAAAGCAAGACAGAAAAAAGTATTCCTTGCCCATCAATCACGTGAATAGCTTCAGTTGAGAAGACTGATGGGAACATGAATGATTCAGGTAGGCAAATCCAGTGTTGTCTTTCCTTTTTATGTGCAAGTGTACTTAAACATAATCAAGCGATCCATTGATCATTTTTGGTGTGGTGCTATTAACAATGTTAAGAGATTCTGGGCTAGCAAAGTAAGGTTAAGCACTGCAAGCCAGGTTCACAAGAATCTAGCTTGCCACGAACGTGCACGACTTTGCTGTTTTTCAGACTGTCTGATCACAGATGAGTAAATTAAGTACTTTTATTTTTTTTTGTGGCATTTTGGAAATACGGGCTTTCTCAAAATCTGCCCCAGTGAATAAATTAAGCGCACCTCTCTTCTTCTGTGCCGGTTAACGGCAGCCGGCATACTTATTGTTGCATCAGTGCCACCGTCTGCATCAGTCTGTTATAGCAGTACTAAATCCTCTCATTGAGTTCAGTATATTTCAAGTATTTAAAAAGCCAACACTTCCCCCTCCTACTTGACCCTATGTCTAAAATACATCTACAGAAACTTCTTTCAGGCCTATAATTCTAAATTCTGAGAGAAGCTCTTGCCTTTCTCTGGAATATTTGTTACAATACATGAGGACATGCTGCACTGTTTCTGGCTGTGGACATTCCAAACATAGTCCATCCTGGTGCTTTCCTAGGAGGAAGAGAGCACTGTTAAAGAAAGTATAACTAATTCTCAGTCTAGCAATAGTGACTTCATCCTTTCTTTTCCTCCTGTTTCTTCTACAGCTATTTACTGAATCTGTCACTCTACTAGCTACTGAAAATAAATGCCTACCCTTAAGCCTCGGTCCCACCGAGTGAAGGAGTGAAGAAGGAGCCACGCACCCTGTTTTTTTTGTTTCGTGAGCTATCGTGGCATTATAGTGGTTCAGAGTGGCTCTTAGAGGCATTATCTTCAGTTAACGAGGCTCCTCTCTGAGCGTGGCGCTAATTTCAAGATGTTCAAAATTTAGCAACATCAGCGTGGCGCAGTTTGTGTTCAAGTTACTGCGACGGCTTAGAGGCATTTGCGTGGTGCTTACGAGTTTGCAAAAAGTCCATTATCCGTGCGCCTGGCACCTTCGCAGGACCTCAGAGGCTATTTTTGGAGCGGCTCCTCCTCTTGCGCACACAATTGCACCTGCTCTGTGCGCTGGACTCTATATATTTTGTAGTGGATTAATCATTTTCTGCCAAACCTTGGATGGTGAAAACACTTCTAATCACTTCTGGCATCACAGAGGACTGTTTCATCTGGACACTTTCTTCCTCTCTTTCCTGCTCCATGTGGAATGTATTTTGAGCAGCTTAAGGGAATTATTTTTAATGTTTTTTTTATAGCTTGATAAAACAGTTCCTTGCTATAAAAGTATGTCTGTATGTTGATGTCTGTTGTATGTAAAAGTATGTTGATTTAATATCTTGTTAATGGATCACTGTGTGTGCGCACTGAGGCAGGACCCAAGAGGCTATTTTTGGAGCGGGTCTCCTCTTTGCGCACCAAATTCCACCTGCTCTGTGCGCTGGACTCTATATAAAATAATTATTTTGTAGCGGATTAATCATTTTCTGTCAAACCTTGGATGCCGAAAATACCTGTAATCACTTCTGGAATTAATGTATCACATGAGCTCCGCTGTGTGTGCACACTGATGCACTGAGGCAGTAGTGACTCCTCATCACGCTTCAAACGAGCATTTAGGCAGAACGCCAGCTCACAAAAGAGTGATATTTCAGTCAATATTGGACGAACACAAAGTTAAAATTTGGGTGACTGCGTGAAAGTGGATGTGTGTTTAAAGCCATGGAAGATAATAACTCCAGTGGAGCAGCTAAGAGCTGTGCAGTAGCACATGTGGAGAGCGCGCAAAAGAGCGATTTTGAAGACATAACACAAAGTTAAAAGTTGTATCATGGTGACTTGTAAGCTGCGGAAGAAATAAAGAAATATATATATATTGAAAATGATCCACAGGTGTATATAATAAAACGGCCACCTCATTCTGTATGAGAACGGCACCGCGCGCAAAAGAGCGCTTTTGCAGAAATAAACAGACGAACACAAAGTCAAAAGTGGAATCACGTTGTAAAAATGGTTGTGCTTAAAGCAGAAATAAACGGACAAACATAAAGTTTTGTGTGTTTAAAGCCGCAAAAAAAACAAAACAAAAAAAAAGCCAGAGAGCCGCGGAGCCAGCAAGGAGCACAGAGGCGCCTCTCCAGGAACCCGTGGTTCGGGTCTAGCTGGTCTGGTGCATTACAGGTGGACTGCAGCCTGGCGCACAACTGCGGAACTGTGATGGAGTGTCTATTTTTGGACTGCGTTAAAAAAAAGAAAAAAAAAGAAGGGACATCTTTAAATGCTGCTGTGAATCTGTGAATTGAAAACCCACACTTTGAAGGGACCAGGTGTGGGATGGCTGGAGGTTTGGACCAAACTCATGCCTAAACGTGCGCCAATATGGCGCTATCATGGCACTACATGGCTTAGTGTGGCTGATGCGAGCCATTCGAGGCTCTAATGACAGGTCGGTCGTGGCTCACTAGAGGCTGCTACGCGGCACATGCAGGGTACAGAGAGGCACATAGTGGCACCTTCATAGTGGATACGTGTTAAGATGAAAACGTGGGTCATTCTTCAAATAATCACCCCACACCCATGCATGGCTCCTTCTTCAGCCTTCATTATTCGGTGGGACCATAGTCTCCTGCCCCCAGCATTTTTGCTGTTGTAAGTTCATTTCCCTCCTGACAATACACTTGCCCTCTGCTTTGGAAAGATTGATACTGATGTCTTTACAGTTTTTTTGACTAGCCTAGCCATATCCACCCTCTCATTTGTTGAGATAACTATATTTACTGGAACCCACATCAATGTTATCTCAAACCCCTTTCCTTGCAACAATCGCCAAAAGAATGTTGTAAATGAGGTCTTGCAGCCTCCTTGATGAACCTGCCCCAATACTATTGATAGATGACATAGAGTCAAGTCAGTGTGCACGGTTTGCACTGTATTTTATTAAATGTATTTAAGTAATAATACTGTGTGTGTGTGTGTGTGTGTGTGTGTGTGTGTGTGTGTGTGTGTGTGTGTGTGTGTGTGTGTGTGTGTGTGTGTGTGTGTGTGTGTGTGGCCGGGCGGGTCGCTGCGTCATGGTAGGTGTGCCTCATATTTTCTTGCTTTATTTGTCCTTTGCCAATCACACCTTTGAATGTTGATCATCTTTAAACACCTCTCTTACTTGATGCTTTTTTGGATCATAATGGAAACATTTGCAAGCATCATGTCTCTTAAAATTGTCTCCAGTACACTCAAAAATTTGTGGCATGTAATTGCTTTTTCTTAGTGAACGGTTAGGATTTATGCACTTTTACTGCTGTAGTGGTTGGCCGTTGTCCGCATTGTGGGTCGTCTGTCTATGTTCGTGTGTTAATTGTTATTGTCTTCTGTGTGCATCCTTTGTTAGTATTTGTTGTGTTCTCTCCCCTGTCTATGTCAGTCATCCATGGTTGTCATCCTTGTGGTCTGTCCCCTGTCTGTTTCTCTGTGTTTTTTGTTACTTATGTCTTTATCATGCGTTCCTCGGTTTATCTTATGTTTCCCTGTTTGTACTTTGTTGACTTTTGAGTTCCTTGTTAGTTTTCTGCTGTTGTTTCCTTGGTTTGGTATTTTTTGGTTCACTTTTACTGAGATTATTATTATCATGATGTTTTTGACTTTACACACCCCGGGTTTCTGTTGAATTTGAGTCGAATGTCATTTCAGCACGTGTTTTTTCAACCCGGTCTCCCCTAATTTTGCTCGTTGCTCGTTTGTTCATTGGTTTCCTCTGTGTATTTAAGCCTGCACCATTTCCTTGTTAGTTGCCAGTTTCTTCTCTTTGTTTCCTCCTGTGATTCCGTTTTGTAAGTATGCTGATTATCTTTCCTCCCGCGTGTAGCTTTGCCCAGTTTATTAGGTTTGATCATTCTGTTACCGTCATTGTTTTCCTGCGTGTTTGGACTCTGTCAGGTGTTTTGTTTTTTCACTCTACATTTTTCCCCTGTCATACTCACGTTGTTTGTTGGACTGTTCTCAATTGTTTGGATTCATAAATCGCCTGTTATCACCTACCTCCCGTTGACTGCCTGCATAATTGGGTTTTGTTTTCTACCTGCGAATCAAAACAGCTGCACCTTTATAACACTGCTTTGTCTTCTTCTGCTGTGTACAGGATATCACCACAGCCTCCCCTCCTCTCCCTGTACCACCACAACTGGCTCAGATGGTCACAGGTTACCATCAGGACCGTGTCCACTGAATACCTGAACCAGGGCAGCTCCACTAAAGTCCTCCTCCTGCTCTGTAACCACGGCAGGATCAGGCCAACAATCTGTGAGGTGCGCTGCAAGCTGAGAAACGGAACTTATCAGTTTGAAGACTGATGAATTCACAAACTGTTATTCATCTCTTTTCATATTATGTCCTTTTTAAGTTTGATTCTCTTGCTCTTAGCTGAACATTGACATTGAGCACATTCTGATGTATACACCAAAACCTTAAAAAAAGGACCCATGTGTGCCTAATGGTTTGATACCTCATATTGACAGTAAGTGACATGTCATGACATCGGACTTAAAACTGTGGTCACCAACCTTTTCTAAAACAACAAATTTGTAGCTTCAAGAAGTAAAAGCCCCCGTGGAGGAGCACATGTAAAAAAGTGGTCAAGTCTCCTTATTGCCTGATATTTTGATCATAAAGGTGAGAAATGTGACTGCTGAGAAAAAAATAACAATGGGAATTTACAGACCATTATGAATCTGATATGAAATGGATGCTATATTAATAGAAATAGGCATAGCTGAGTGAGCACATTGCACTTCAGTTTGTGATAAGTGTTATAGCATATGAATCCATTTTTCATTAAAGGTGCCATCCCTTTGTGTTTAAATCAAGTTATTATAAAGTAGTTACTGCTACATTTGTTGCTTGTTTTTGGCTGATTCTATGGCAAACACGGTGATTTCTCTTACATTTTACAGACAACATGAAGGAAGGTTCAAAGTTTACTGTTGACTGTGTAAATGGTTAGTCTCCCACTGACTTTTTTTCTGCAAACTGAGTAAAACTTTTGTAACTGTAACATTAGTGTTGACATCTGACACACCAGAGCTGTCCAGCACATATCCAGCAAAACGTTTACCTCAAATATCCCAACAGGATCTCTGTTCACCTGCATTTACTAGCTGTATCCATTGTTTGTTGGCATTTCTTCCTCACCCTCTATTGCAGTAGACTGTGTTCTTAGTACATACTGTCCAATTAAATTCATTGCATCAAATTTTGACATAAATTGAAGAATTAATACTTACTTTAAAATGTTCAATAATGGTCATCAACAGTTAGTACGCATTCCTTCATTTAACAAAAAACTCTCACCTTTAATAGATAGAGAACTATGACGGGCCACACAACACACACACATGCACAGACTCTACATGATTGTACTTGAGGTAAAATTTGAAATACTTGTGATAATGATTTGGAGTTATCGTAAAGGTCTAACTTAAACCACACTGAAATTATGAGTCGTCCATGTAGGTATGATACCTTGTTCGTTCTGTCTCCACACATGGTTTCTCAAACAGTAAGCGTAGACAATGACTTTACACCTGTCTGTTTGCATGTCAGTTTTGGACCTCCTTTTCTCATGCACGAGGACGGAGTGTTCTCCTGGGAGCAGCTGCAGCAGCGCATCCTCAGCAAGCTCTATTATCTGATGTGACTGGAGCCCAGACTCAGGTAGTGCCAACCACCTGTCACTTCTTATACACAGTCATGAATTTTTGATTTCCCACCCACACAAGAGGGATTTTAATACTGTAATTTCTGTGCTCTTTCTTTTGTTTTCCCTATTGAACTACACTGCTTCCTGGGGAAACCAAAACATCTCTTCTAAATGGGCCAGGACTTAAAAACATGAGTGAATTTTTTTCCCCAAAAAGTTTTGAAATAGACTTTTGATTGGTAATGTGTACTAATGTCTAAACACTGTGTTGTTGCACACAGCTACTGAAATTTAGATTATTTATTAAGTGAGCACCAACTCAGTGTCTTTTACATGCTGAAGTCTTCAGAATGTGAATCAATTCTTTGATTTTGTAACATTTTAATCACATAATCTGAGACATTTAAATTAACCTTATTTGGCTCTGCAGACTCACACTGTTAAAACTTCTTTGAACAGAGGATTTATACTTTTATGGAGAAAGTGTGAATTCCAGTTGGCAAATCACAAAACTCCCAAATGCTCATTTTGCAGTGCAAAAGGTAAGAGGCTGAGTTTGATCAGATTATAATGCAACTGACAGTTTAGTGCAGCATTTCCATGCATTACAATTATCAATTAAGTTCCGTCTTCCAGGTCTGACAAGCTGATATTCACAAAATTCATCAAACATTCTGCACTTTTCAGTTATTGTCCACATTAAATCAACCAGTTTGGAATCAGTCTCTGTTAAAGCACAAATAAAAGGTCTTTATTGACAGTTCATTGACATTACTTTCTAATATATTGTATTTCTAATATCAATAATGGTATCTAATATTAAATTATATTAAACTAGCTGGGGTACCCGGCACTCCCCGGGTTAACCTGTTTTAGACACAAGCCAAATGCCAATCATTTTAATCAAAACAATTGCCCAACATTTGTTTTTGTAATGCTAATGTCTTAGAAATATAATAGTTAATGGGCTAAAGTTTGTCCAGCAGAACTATAAGAGGTGGACTCCCCAAACTAAGTGGAAATACTTGGTTAAAAGACAAACACATTTGAAGTCCTTCATGCAGACTTTGTTTTGCAATCAAATTTATAACAAAATTACACATAAAAGGTGGGCAACAGTAAATGTAAATATCAATGAATCAAAATTGAGGTCGTGGTGTATTTCACTGTTTTTACATTGCAATTTTACAAACATAACATGAATGTATTCAGACAGGAAGGCAAACTGGGTTGTACAGGACAGTCAGGTGCTTAACAGTTGAGAACATAAAGTAGCTGAAGAAACAGAGATGTCCAACACATATACAGGGCTGGAAATTTGAATATGCCTGGTCATACACACAGCCTCAGCCTAAGCATGTGTTTTGCTGAGTGTGCTGTGGCTGTGCTGTGCTGAGTGTGCTGTAGAAAGGGATTAAATAAACAGAGATGCCCAACACATATGGGTGATTCTTAGACTACGGACACTTATTATGTCCTTTGATCATATTGTATGAAAAACAGAAAAAAGGGGAAATTTCACACTTTTATAGTTATCTTTACAATGAAAGTGTGTTAAGAAATTTGTTCTAGTAGTCTATGATGACTTTTTCACCTTTTTTCAGCATCATTATATGCAAATATTGCAGTTTTGTGCTTGTTCCACACCCAGACTTTTGATTTTCAATGATAAAAATGAATGGTAAAGAAACATTTTTTCTAATGTTTTAAAATATCTCTGAATAAAATATCAGTAAAATAATCAAAACATAATTGGGGTATTCAATGTCATACAACTGTTGTGATTTTTTTTAAACAAACTGTAGTTGTCCCACACTGTTGCCGTAATTTCCACCACAACACTGTAATGTCCCTAAACAGTCTGTATGAAAGATTGTTTGGGTAGTTTCTATGGAGATAAACAGTGACATCAGAGCACATGTATATAGCGCCAAACTGAATGGACATGCTCAGTCAAAACACGTGGCATGGGAGACATATGCCATGTGGAAGTGCATGCTTTCAGTGATCTTTGCACATCACTCTGTATGTAATTAATTCTATTGAAAATGTGCATTTCTTCCATGAGATAATTAGTATACATTCTTACCAAATAATTTATAGCCTTACTAGTATTAGGTTAATATTTTGTTAATTAAGAAACCAATGAATATAAAAATATGTTTTGGCTTGACTATGTAGTATTCTGTTCAGTTTAAACTGTCTGAAAGTTTCATGTAAAAATCTCAAAAAACATAGGAGATACAGACATATGTATGTAACAGTCATAATATTGGGTCACAATAATTAGCTTAATTTATTGTAAATACAAAGGAGAAAACAAATGGTTTTTATTTTAATCGGAACTTCCTTAAAAATGACACCATATTTTAATAATTATGGTGTCATTTTTTTCCTCTCTGTTGATACTTGGATATGAAAATATTAAAATCAACAGTTTGGGCACTTTAATTTTTTAAGTTTTTTATTTTTTT
This sequence comes from Thalassophryne amazonica, assembly GCF_902500255.1. Classification (NCBI taxonomy): domain Eukaryota; kingdom Metazoa; phylum Chordata; class Actinopteri; order Batrachoidiformes; family Batrachoididae; genus Thalassophryne; species Thalassophryne amazonica. The sequence goes on from NC_047117.1 coordinate 62,994,172, forward strand.
TTTTTTTTTGTCTCATACCTACATCAGTAGTCCAGGCCCCTTCACACATAGTGCGAATAATTACAACTCATGGTGACTCATGGCGAAACAGCTCGTATGAGTGAACCACAAAACATTGCGCCGAAGGGCCGGTGTGCATGATCCCAGTGCAACGGTTCGTGCGTGCGACGGTGTAAAATGGGCTGCATTTATATAGCACTTTTCCATCTGCATCAGACGCTCAAAGCACTTTACAAATAATGCCTCACATTCACCCCAATGCCAGGCTGCTGCTCACTGCACACTGGGAGCAACTAGGGGATTAAAGACCTTGCCTTGATTGACCTTGATTTTCCGGTCAGGTTAGGATTTGAACCGAGGATCCTGTGGTCTCAAGCCCAACGCTTTAACCACTAGACCACTAGACCATCACCTCCCAGTGTCTTTCGAGCAGCTGCTCGCACTGTGTTCCATGGGATGAGGTGCACCACATCGTGCCGCTGATGTGAAGGAAAATAAAATAAAAACCAGCTCTATAATTAGGGAATATCACTGGGTTGTTATAAATAATACATAAAAGGGGACACAATACAGAACCCCGTGGTTAAACAACCTTGGTTAAAAAACAAAACAACAATACCACGGGATTCTATCCCGCATGTTCTGATTACCAGAGGGAAACTTTACCACTGCGCTACAATCACTGTCTTATACTAGGACCGTGAAATGGCTAAAATCAACAAAGCAGATAAACGTATTTTAAAAAAAAAAGAAGAAAAGATTTTTCTTTCATCAAAACATTAAATCTAGGCTTGCATCTCAGATGTACCTTCTGGCAAATTGTAGATGAACTTTCAGGTCTTCTTTTTAATAAAACTCTCCTCTGTGCCACTTCACATGAAGCTGTATAACTGGGGATACAAAATGCAAAACATGCACTATGCACAATTTCTCCAATCACAGCCACAGAAGCCTATAACGTCTGGGTGTCTTGGTGGCTTTCCTCACTCTTCTACTTATATATCACTCAACAAAAATATAAACGCAACACTTTTGGTTTTGCTCCCATTTTGTATGAGATGAACTCAAAGATCTAAAACTTTTTCCACATACAGAGTATCACCATTTCCCTCAAATATTGTTCACAAAGCAGTCTAAATCTGTGATAGTGAGCACTTCTCCTTTGCTGAGATAATCCATCCCACCTCACAGGTGTGCCATATCAAGATGCTGATTAGACACCATGATTAGTGCACAGGTGTGCCTTAGACTGCTCACAATAAAAGGCCACTCTGAAAGGTGCAGTTTTGTTTAATTGGGGGGGGGGGGGGTACCAGTCATATTGTGTGACCACCATTTGCCTCATGCAGTGCAACACATCTCCTTCGCATAGAGTTGACCAGGTTGTCAGTTGTGGCCTGCGGAATGTTTGTCCACTCCTCTTCAATGGCTGTGCGAAGTTGCTGGATATTGGCAGGAACTGGTACACTCTGTCGTATACGCCGGTCCAGAGCATCCCAAACATGCTCAGTGGGTGACATGTCCGGTGAGTATGCAGGCCATGCAAGAACTGGGACATTTTCAGCTTCCAAGAATTGTGTACAGATCCTTGCAACATGGGGCCGTGCATTATCCTGCTGCAACATGAGGTGATGTTCTTGGATGTATGGCACAACAATGGGCCTCAGGATCTCGTCACGGTATCTCTGTGCATTCAAAATGCCATCAATAAAATGCACCTGTGTTCTTCGTCCATAACAGACGCCTGCCCATACCATAACCCCACCGCCACCATGGGCCACTCGATCCACAACATTGACATCAGAAAACCGCTCACCCACACGACGCCACACACGCTGTCTGCCATCTGCCCTGAACAGTGTGAACCGGGATTCATCCGTGAAGAGAACACCTCTCCTACGTGCCAAACGCCAGCGAATGTGAGCATTTGCCCACTCAAGTCGGTTACGACGACAAACTGGAGTCAGGTCGAGACCCCGATGAGGACGACGAGCATGCAGTTGAGCTTCCCTGAGACGGTTTCTGACAGTTTGTGCAGAAATTCTTTGGTTATGCAAACCGATTGTTTCAGCAGCTGTCCGAGTGGCTGGTCTCAGACGATCTTGGAGGTGAACATGCTGGATGTGGAGGTCCTGGGCTGGTGTGGTTACACGTGGTCTGGGGTTGTGAGGCATCAAAAGTTACTCCAAGGTTCCTCACTTTATCCGTATGATGTATACACACGGACCTAAGCTAAGTGCTAGCTGATCAAATTGATGCCGATACCTCGCTGGACCAAGAACCATAACTTCAGTCTTATCAGAATTTAAAAGTAGGAAGTTACTAGACATCCAACTTCTTTTTGATGCAAGGCAATCTTCAAAGATTTTTGTGAGTGAGATTACCAGCAGTTATTGGCATGTACAATTGAATGTCATCAGCATAGCAATGAAAGGGAATCCCAAAGCGCCGCAGTATATTCCCGAGGGTGCTACATAAAGGGAAAAAAGCAGGGGGCCTCAAACGGATCCCTGAGGAACCCCAAACTTCATGTCCCCATGATCGGAGGAGGTTCCATTACACAATACACAGTAAGAACGACTGGACAGGTATGACGTCAACCATGCAAGAGCAGTTCCAGTAATCCCAAAGTGATTCTCCAGCCTATTGAGTAAAATATGATGATCCACAGTATCAAATGCAGCACTAAGATCCAGCAGCACCAAGACTGTAGTGGTATCTGAGTCCATTGCTCGCAAAAGGTCATTCACTACTTTAGTAAGTGCTGTCTCTGTGGAGTGAAATTTTCTAAAAGCAGACTGCGTGGCTCAAAAAGATTATTCTCAGTGAGGTAGTCCACGAGCTGTCGCGAAACCACTTTTTCCAGGATTTTAGAACAAAATGATAGATTTGACATCGGTCTATAATTCTTCAATACACGGGTCGAGATTGGATTTCTTAAGTAATGGTTTAATCACTGCAGACTTGAAACATTTAGGAACAGATCCAGAAGTTAATGAGAGATTTATAATTTCCAGCACAGTCGGTCCAAGAATAGGCCACAGGTCCTTAAACAGTTTTGTTGGTATAGGATCAAATAAACAGGTTGTGCTTTACTAGACGTCATGAGCTTCGTCAGCGCGCCTAGCGAGACACCATCAAAATCATCACTTATCACAGATGGTATCAGTGAATCATCTGATGAAGTGGGCGGTTGCAAAGAAAACATGCACCCTCTGCCCTTTCTGGAATCGGTTTAAGACCTCTGATGTAGACAGACTGAAGCAATCACAGCTTTCACCTCCTCTGTTGGTTGGTGGAAGTAATAACTTATAATTACTTTTTAAATAAACAACTATGTATTGCCTTAATTTCTGTTTGAAACAACAATAACACACCAACAATGAACAATTTTATATGGATGGGCAAAGATGATAAAAACACTCTAGTTTCTGTGTGTGAGCCAATTCAATTTCAGTTTATCTCATTTACTTGTATATGCACCAAATCACAACAAAGTTGCCTCAAGGTGCTTCACACAAGTAAGGTCTAACCTTACCAACCCCTAGAGCAAGCACACAGGTGACAGTGGTAAGGGAAAAACTCCCTCTGATGATTTGAGGAAGAAACCTCAAGCAGACCAGACTCAAAGTGGTGACTCTCTACTTGGGCCATGCTAACAACACAATTAACAAAACAAATATACAGGAAATTTGGGGATTCCATGCTGGGGCACAGGACGGGAGCCTGCATAAGACCACACCCACAGTCGCACCTCAACAAAAGAGAAAAACAGAATCAGGCTGCAGAAAGACAACAATACAGTATAATGTGTCAGCATTAAGCAACAAGAAAACCAGAAGAAATACTAAGGTGATCACCGGCCACTAGCCCTAAGCTTTACTAAAAGTCACAGACTTTAGATAAAGTTTGAGGCCTGGCCGGCTCTGTTTACTATAAATGAATTTAAAAGGGTAGAAAGCACAGTAACATCCTGTGACAGTATGCTAGCCAGACGAAAGGGAAAATAAGTGCTTCTTAAGTCTGGACTTGAAAGTCTCTACAGAATCTGACTGTTTTATTGACACAGGGAGATCATTCCACAAAGCAAGTGCACAATAAGAGAAGCTCTGTGACCCGCAGACTTTTTATTCACCCTAGGGACACAAAGTAGTCCTGCACCCTGAGACGCAAGAGCCCGGGCTGGTACATAGGGTTTAAGTAGGTCAGCTAAGTAGGGAGGTGCGAGTCTATGAATAATTTTATATGTTAGTAACAGAAACTTAAATTCTGATCTCACTGGGACTGGAAAGCCAGTGAAGAGATGCTAAAATGGTGTAATGTGGTCGAATGTTTGCTCCTGTCAAAACTCTGACAGCAGAATTTTCAACCAATTGGAGGCCCCTAATGCTGGACTGTGGTAAAACAGAAAATAGAACATTGCAGTAGTCCAATCTAGAAGAAACAAATGCATGAATCAGGTTCTCAGCATCAGCCAAGACGAGATGGGATGAATCTTCGCTATATTTCGCAGGTGGAAGAAAACAGTCCTCGGTCAAAAGACAATGTAGGATTAAAAAGTTACCCCAAGGTTCCTCACTTTGTCAGTGTGATGTATGACACGTGAGCCTAGGCTAAGCATTAGGTAATTGATGCTGATGTCTCACTAGACCAAGAACCATCATTTCAGTCTTGTCAGAGTTTAAAAGTAGGAAATTGCAAGACATCCAGCTTTCACTGATGCAAGGCAATCTTCTCAGGATTTATGTGGATGAGATTACAGTTATCGGCATGTATAACTGAGTATCATCACCATAGCAACGAAAGGTAATCCCAAAACAGCGCAATATGTGCCCAAGGGGTGGTATATAAAGGGAGGAGAGAAAAGCAGGGGGCCTAAGACAGACCCTGTGGAACCCCAAAATTTCATGTCACTAAGGTTAGAGGTAGTGTTTATTGTACAAAACAGTGAGAACGACTGGTCAGGTATGATGTGAACCATGCAAGGGCACTCCCAGTAATCTAAAAATGACTTCCAGCCTCTAGAGCAGAATATGGGGATCCATGGTGTATCCATAAATACACACAAGTTTACAGATCATACATGCAAAATAAACATTGCAAAGTACACTCTGTTGAGTCAGTTCCAATCTGCCTTCAACAAACTCAGAAAAATAAGAATATTCTCAGACGTACTCATTGGGGAACTGTCGTTTTTTTTCTGTCAAATTTATTGTTTAAAAAATGTTGTCTGCAGTTGGTGTTGTGATCACCATGACAGCCCCTCAGATCATCTGAGAGAGTTGAACTACGCTCAGTCCAGCTGTGTACATAGTGCACAGAGTTGTGTGAATGTTTGACTTGAAAACTTATTTTGTTTCACAGGTAACGAGCAGAAGATGCAGAGAAGTCTTCCTATATGGTTTTGATTATTCAGGTCCTTTAATGGATGCAATCTAAACATTTTGGTCTTATTCGTTGAATATTTCAGATTCTTTGCAACTTTGTTACAAAAATGCAATGAGCAATGAGACCAACAACCACATAAACTTCCCCCTCACTCACACCCCACTGGGTGATAGAAAAATTAAAAAAAAAGTCTGAGGCTAAATCAGGAGTATTTGGCTTGACATGTTATTTCTATTCCATCTATGGCCAGAATGCTCTTACATTCCTAACGATACACAGGTTTTAGGTCTTGTTAGTTCAGGATTGCCCCATGGTAATAGTGTGATATGTTTATGTGACTAAACTAAATGCTGATGTAACCGATGATGCGGAATCTCAGAATGCTCCGAAATTGCCAAACACTGCAGGATGTCACTTTTTAAGACTATCTTAGTCAAGTTATTGAAACAGTTTGTGTCTTAATTGCAGTAGAAATTACATCCCTTCCACTTCTCAAAATACAGTTACCACTCATGGAGCAGTTTCATTCAGAGGGCCTTGATTTTTGAAATCCTCTTTCTTAATAGCTTTCCCCAGCAGAGATATTTGACCAGAACTTATTGTGCATGTGTTAGAAAGTGTGCACATTACCACTGGCTGTGTTTGGATGTTTCTAAGCTGTAAGAAATACATAAAAATCAAAAATGGTAGCTCAAGCTCACTTAAAAATTCCCTTTTGTTGCAATTACCAAGCTGTGGAACGATTCATCCCACGTAGAGAGGGAGAAAAAAGAAAATGAAAACTTGAGAGTGACAGTGAATGGGCATCCAGGGAGATGGGGAATGGAAGATAACGCAGATAGAAGACAGTGGGATTGCAAAGGAGGCGTAACATCTTCTTCAGGGCAGAGCGGTTTAATTAACGCTGTTATATTCACCACCTTCAACAGATCAAGAGCAGTTTCTGTCTGATTTTCTCACTTTACAATCTCCCTCTCAATCAGGCTTTCTCCCTCAGTTCACACATTGACTTTGGTCCCACTGTTTATCTACTAATTAATGTAAATTAGAGCGCATCTGAAATGAAAACAACACCAGATTATAACCTATTCTGTCACAACACCACATGGTTCGGCATCACGCTAACTGATCACTAAATCATGACACGGATTTTTCACTGGACTCCCACAGAGTAGTTTTTCCTTCTCCCTCATCCCTCCAGACTCAGATGTGTTGTCTTTGTACATATTTAATTCATTCTTGAAGAGAGTTTTTAATTAGGGAGCACTGCTCTGGCTACATGTGAACTCATTATTCTGTTTTTATCTCCTCACAAGCCTTCGGTGCGTTTGAAGGCGAAGCAGGGGTGTTTACACAGGTCAGGTTATGACACGGAAAGTGGTGATCACCACAGCGCGCAGAAACCTCCAAGTTAGGAAATGTCTAGAAATACATGTGGCAAGAAGAAGAAAAAAGATAAATTATCACATAATTGTCTATGGCCATGCTGCTCTGTGCACGCCCGATCCCGTCAGATCTCAGAGTCAAGCAGAGTTGGCTATGATTCGTACGCCGCTGGTAGATCACCAGAAGCTGCATGTGTTTCTTCATGTAAAACTGGAGTGGTGTCAGGAATGGAGGGAGGGTCCTTGGTTCAAATCCCCATCAGACTAGAAAGGTCCTTGATCACCAAGTGGCTCCTTGTGTGCAGTTGAGCACTTTATGTGGCCAGCACGCTGACCTCGGTGCGTGTGTGGTGTGTGTGTGTGTGTGTGTGTGTGTGTGTGTGTGTGTGTGTGTGTGTGTGTGTGTGTGTGTGTGTGTGTGTGTGTGTGTGTGAATGTGAAGCATTCATCTTCTGCTTTGGATGGAAAACCACAATACAAATGCAGTCCATTTGCCATTTTCAAATGTACTTGTTCATGTTTGGCTCACCACCACATGAACGCCCCCCTCAGTCCGTAGCTCTCCTCTGTCTAGTGAGAATGTGAGAATGAAAGTCTGTTACAAGGCTTTTCGCTAAACTGCTGAAACATGTTGGTGAAATTTCCACTTAGTCATGCATGTTTGCCATACCAACTAAAAGAGCTGCTGAAATAGGATACACTTGCTTTAAAGTGATGAGAGACTTATTACAAACAACGCATGTGCTAGTGCATGTAACAGACCCTGTGCTGACTGTAGCCTTTAAATAGTGAAATATAAATACGGTGCAATCCTAGATCATTCAATTGTATTTTAATGTTTCAACACCAAGTCAACTGGAAGTTTTGTAGTATTTGTTTTGAATCAGTTACTGATGTATTGAGGCTCCATTCAGCACAGCTCGTGATGTCTTCCTTTTTGATACAGACTTCAGAACAGTGATCAGAACGGTTTTTCCAAATACATCACCACAGTGTTTCACATTTGTGTCACTAATTTGTAGAACTAACAGAAAACTTTGGTAGTACTTGCCAGCCTCACATTATGCTGTGTAATTCTGGCTTCAGTTTCCCATTCTATTGTATATTGGTCAAGGTATTTGTCCATGTAGTTATAGGTTACTCTTTTGCCTCCTCAGTCAAGCTCAGGGATCAAACTGTGTTCCAATTTTTTCATGTAAGTTGGTCATGATGTAGAGGGATTGTTTGTACAAAATTTTGTTGGATAAACTACTTTTGTTGTCATTTTACAGGACATTGAATACCACTAAGTTTACCATGTCATTGTTCAACAATATGAATATGTTAAAATATATATTTAAACTAGGTTACTTTTCCCAGAGTAAGTAAGTATTCATATTCTTCTTTGAGTTCTCTTTTCTCTTCTTTGGATCATCTTTAATTTTCTCTCTGTCTCTTTGCTTCCTTGATTTGTCCTTCTTAGCTTCTTCATATGCCCTGCTGTTTTGTTTCATCCTCTCACAGTACAAATGGGTGCATTTGACTGATGATTTCTTTTTAGTACTTCCTTCCATGGCTATCTGCAAAAAAGTTTTGATTAATCCCATCACCACATCTAGTGTTATATTGATTTACTGTTATCTTCATCATTACATCTAGAGTTAATATTTATTTAGTAGTGTCTGTGTCATTCCTGTATATTTCTAATGTCTATATATATGTATATATATTACATGCTATTGTATTGTGGAGGCAAAAAAGGACTTTTGACTGTCTGAGGCTGTTTGTGGAAATGAAAAGTCAAGAAATTGACAGATTAAATAACAGGCTTTTAATTTGAGGCCTCCAACACGCACGCAAAGTCAAAATCAGAACAGTAGGATGTTGAAAAAGTGTGTGCACACAGCAGTTCTGAAGGTGAGCTTTTGTACATTCAGAGAAGGGCGGGGCTGTTGCAAACAGTCATGTACATTTTGCCAGTAAATGAAACTATTCAGTTTTCCCATGAAACTCTTGCTAAAAATGAATGTTATCAGAGTTTCAGCTGTGGAGGAGAGACAGGGGAGTTTTATCAGTGCAGCTGCAAAACTGCAAGGTTACAAAGATAATGAATAGAGTTTAGATGCAGAAGTTTAGGGCGGGTTATCTGTAAGGCAAACATGAATAATATTGACATGACAGTATATATATATCAGTATAGAGCCATTATTAGGCATTAAAATGCAAGCCAGACAATATATTTCCCTGTCTAGCTTATTTTAATCATTCAGCAAGCTATTTCAAACAAAGAGTTGGATAAATACAAAAAAGGGTGCCATACAAAATATGTCACGGACTGTACATGCATCACAGACTTTACACATTACATGTTCTGAGCCCTATATTTGTATGATATGAACTAATCTTATGTGGAGGAAATATTTAAAAAACAGCCGGTACCTGTGGGACCACATTGCGCTGCTTATGTGGAAAAAACAAAACAAATCATTTGACCAACTGGACGTGAACCTGCGCCGTCCAAAAGCAACTTACCACTGACCTACAGAGCTGTTCCTTGAAGCTGCGGGAATCTACCTCATATCAGGAAGGACATGGAAGTATTACAAAAAAAATTAAAATCACACACCATATAAAAGCACCGCATTTATCAGCGAGCAATACAAATATGAGCCGTTCTGTTCCTCTATAAATGACACATGTTCGCAGTCATACAGTCATGTAATGACATGAATGAGAAGCAGTTCACGTCGTCTCATTCATGTCCACATCTGCTTTTGCGTCTCCAAACTGGCCGTGCACAGCGTGTCTTGTGGATGATGCGTCACGTGGAACAGAGCTCACGTGGGTGACATGCAGTGGTGGGCACACTTCCGATAATCCGATAACAGATAATTATCGAAGATAATGTTTTCATTATCGGATTATCTTTTTAGATACTTTAAAAACCATTATCGGACCAATTATCTTCCGATTAATTTTTGTCCGGTAACTTTTAGACCGATAAACAAAGGAAACAAAGCTGAACAGCGACAAGCATTTTTAAAATTTAAAATCAGTTCAGCACCTACCTATTAAACGTTTTATAACAGATGGACAGTTATACTCTCTGCTAACAGAAGAGAGCTGCTTCTATGAAAAGCATCTCTATCCTCTGTAGACAAAGGCGAAATGGCCAAAAAAATAAATAAATAAATAAATCATTTCCTTTAACACCATACCGATATGCTGGCAATATCACCTAAGTCATCCAGAGGCATACGTTTTTAACTTATGGTTCAAATTTTAACCAAACTAATTTTGGAGAAGTTATTTAAAATTACTGTCATGTCTGAAGTTTATAAGTGAAAATATCAGATATATGTTTTAGTTTAAAGTAATGTGCTAATTTTTAAGGTTTTATGAGCACATGCTGTGCCCGCAGTGCATTATGGGTAGGATGATGTAATCTCAGTACGATCACGACAGGACAATTGCATTCAGACACTCTGTTCAGGCTCCACGGACAACAGCATTAAACTCTAGTGCCTAAAACTCTCGTGAATATATTCTCTGGGTTTATAGATGTTGTTATTGTATTTGTAAATTACCAGGACATTCATCTCCATGATGAGTGTACGTATGCAAACTAACGACCACAACTGTAGTCCAACTGTGTGCACCTTCCTTTGCTTTTATACATCACTCTGTGCTCCTCCTTCTCATTAGAACAAATATTCACCACAGTATTTCATCCTTTTTTGATATTCTACCACTGTTTGCCCTTCCACAGTTTTCCTTCTTGAAACCATATCCACCCATCTCCTCCACATCATCACAGTTGCCTTCACCAATATTAAAATCTGCTCACATCACCACTGTTTCATCCTTGAGTATACTCTCTGCCACATCATCTGTCTCACTCCAGAAATCTTCTTTCTACTTAATTTCACCACCTACCTGTGGGGCATATGCACTGATGACGTTCCTCATCACCTCTGCTATTTCTAATCTTATACTCGTCAACCTGTCAACACTCAACACTTAATATGCTATCCCCTCAGAACAACACTATTACTTAAACTTATAGCATGATAACAAAAGGAGAAACAGGCACACCGCTTGCCCTGACCTTACACAAGAAAAATCCCTAAAGATGCACTGCTGTAATATTGTTAGTTTTTTATGCACCACATATCTACAACAAACTCATAGAAAACTGCAACTCTGCTGCAGTTCTGTTCTTTCAAATCAAAAATAGACATTTGCCTGTTATGAAACCACATAATTTGCATTTTTTTTATTGTATGTTTTTATTTATTTCAAATCTTTTCATGGGATTGACATGGATGTTTATCTTGTCAGCTACAACATCATCATCAACAACAACAAGTAATCAATAATATTTATGTAGTGCTTCGCTAAATAAAATTTAATGAACCATTTGAATAGTTTCTTCAGGTTTTAGTAAATCAAGAATACTCTTCAATTGGCAGTATTATCAAATTATACATCATGATATTTTTTTCCATTTTATTGATCAGTATGGGAAAAAACTATGTTGATGTTATTTTTTGCCATATTGCCCACTACTACTTAAAATAGCGGGAGTGTGATTTTTCCAGATAAATCCAGAAATCCGGCTTTTCCGGCCTTTGCCAATCACACCTATGAATATTGATCATCTTGACCACCACAAAAATTTGTGGCATATAATTGCTTTTTCTTAGTGAACGATAAGGGTTTATGCACTTTTACTGCTGTTGTGGTTTGGCCGTTGTCCACATCATGGGTCTGTCTGTTTGTCCATGTTCGTGTGTTAATTGTTATTGTCTTCTCTGTGCGTCCTTTGTTAGTATTTGTTGTGTTCTTTCCCCTGTCTATGTCAGTCATCCTGAAAGTGAGGCACTCGTGAATCATGCAAATCAGTTTTTTTTGGGGAGGAGGGTGTCATATGCACATGCGGGGTCTGTGTTGGTAAGCATAATGGCTGCTCACCGCTCCTTTTTGTGCCTCTGATGCATGTCTTCATGTCACTCCGCAAGTAGTCCATTCATCTGTCATGATGAAAGCAGAAAGACCCTGCAATCATTGCGGAAGGTTATCTGATGTGTTCTAAGAATTTGGATGTGGGCGGCGAGCTATTTCTTTCTTAGCTGAAGCTCACAATGGGACAAAAATAAATGGAAAGACAGACAGTGGAGTTCTTATTTTTGTTTTGAAAGTATAATATATTCTGTAGTCTACTCCAAACATGACCTGGTAAATTACGCATAAGAATAACTCCCTGACATGGTCACACCAAGACGCAGAAAGCAAGACAGAAAAAAGTATTCCTTGCCCATCAATCACGTGAATAGCTTCAGTTGAGAAGACTGATGGGAACATGAATGATTCAGGTAGGCAAATCCAGTGTTGTCTTTCCTTTTTATGTGCAAGTGTACTTAAACATAATCAAGCGATCCATTGATCATTTTTGGTGTGTGCTATTAACAATGTTAAGAGATTCTGGGCTAGCAAAGTAAGGTTAAGCACTGCAAGCCAGGTTCACAAGAATCTAGCTTGCCACGAACGTGCACGACTTTGCTGTTTTTCAGACTGTCTGATCACAGATGAGTAAATTAAGTACTTTTATTTTTTTTTGTGGCATTTTGGAAATACGGGCTTTCTCAAAATCTGCCCCAGTGAATAAATTAAGCGCACCTCTCTTCTTCTGTGCCGGTTAACGGCAGCCGGCATACTTATTGTTGCATCAGTGCCACCGTCTGCATCAGTCTGTTATAGCAGTACTAAATCCTCTCATTGAGTTCAGTATATTTCAAGTATTTAAAAAGCCAACACTTCCCCCTCCTACTTGACCCTATGTCTAAAATACATCTACAGAAACTTCTTTCAGGCCTATAATTCTAAATTCTGAGAGAAGCTCTTGCCTTTCTCTGGAATATTTGTTACAATACATGAGGACATGCTGCACTGTTTCTGGCTGTGGACATTCCAAACATAGTCCATCCTGGTGCTTTCCTAGGAGGAAGAGAGCACTGTTAAAGAAAGTATAACTAATTCTCAGTCTAGCAATAGTGACTTCATCCTTTCTTTTCCTCCTGTTTCTTCTACAGCTATTTACTGAATCTGTCACTCTACTAGCTACTGAAAATAAATGCCTACCCTTAAGCCTCGGTCCCACCGAGTGAAGGAGTGAAGAAGGAGCCACGCACCCTGTTTTTTTGTTTCGTGAGCTATCGTGGCATTATAGTGGTTCAGAGTGGCTCTTAGAGGCATTATCTTCAGTTAACGAGGCTCCTCTCTGAGCGTGGCGCTAATTTCAAGATGTTCAAAATTTAGCAACATCAGCGTGGCGCAGTTTGTGTTCAAGTTACTGCGACGGCTTAGAGGCATTTGCGTGGTGCTTACGAGTTTGCAAAAAGTCCATTATCCGTGCGCCTGGCACCTTCGCAGGACCTCAGAGGCTATTTTTGGAGCGGCTCCTCCTCTTGCGCACACAATTGCACCTGCTCTGTGCGCTGGACTCTATATATTTTGTAGTGGATTAATCATTTTCTGCCAAACCTTGGATGGTGAAAACACTTCTAATCACTTCTGGCATCACAGAGGACTGTTTCATCTGGACACTTTCTTCCTCTCTTTCCTGCTCCATGTGGAATGTATTTTGAGCAGCTTAAGGGAATTATTTTTAATGTTTTTTTTATAGCTTGATAAAACAGTTCCTTGCTATAAAAGTATGTCTGTATGTTGATGTCTGTTGTATGTAAAAGTATGTTGATTTAATATCTTGTTAATGGATCACTGTGTGTGCGCACTGAGGCAGGACCCAAGAGGCTATTTTTGGAGCGGGTCTCCTCTTTGCGCACCAAATTCCACCTGCTCTGTGCGCTGGACTCTATATAAAATAATTATTTTGTAGCGGATTAATCATTTTCTGTCAAACCTTGGATGCCGAAAATACCTGTAATCACTTCTGGAATTAATGTATCACATGAGCTCCGCTGTGTGTGCACACTGATGCACTGAGGCAGTAGTGACTCCTCATCACGCTTCAAACGAGCATTTAGGCAGAACGCCAGCTCACAAAAGAGTGATATTTCAGTCAATATTGGACGAACACAAAGTTAAAATTTGGGTGACTGCGTGAAAGTGGATGTGTGTTTAAAGCCATGGAAGATAATAACTCCAGTGGAGCAGCTAAGAGCTGTGCAGTAGCACATGTGGAGAGCGCGCAAAAGAGCGATTTTGAAGACATAACACAAAGTTAAAAGTTGTATCATGGTGACTTGTAAGCTGCGGAAGAAATAAAGAAATATATATATATTGAAATGATCCACAGGTGTATATAATAAAACGGCCACCTCATTCTGTATGAGAACGGCACCGCGCGCAAAAGAGCGCTTTTGCAGAAATAAACAGACGAACACAAAGTCAAAAGTGGAATCACGTTGTAAAAATGGTTGTGCTTAAAGCAGAAATAAACGGACAAACATAAAGTTTTGTGTGTTTAAAGCCGCAAAAAAAAACAAAACAAAAAAAAGCCAGAGAGCCGCGGAGCCAGCAAGGAGCACAGAGGCGCCTCTCCAGGAACCCGTGGTTCGGGTCTAGCTGGTCTGGTGCATTACAGGTGGACTGCAGCCTGGCGCACAACTGCGGAACTGTGATGGAGTGTCTATTTTTGGACTGCGTTAAAAAAAAGAAAAAAAAAGAAGGGACATCTTTAAATGCTGCTGTGAATCTGTGAATTGAAAACCCACACTTTGAAGGGACCAGGTGTGGGATGGCTGGAGGTTTGGACCAAACTCATGCCTAAACGTGCGCCAATATGGCGCTATCATGGCACTACATGGCTTAGTGTGGCTGATGCGAGCCATTCGAGGCTCTAATGACAGGTCGGTCGTGGCTCACTAGAGGCTGCTACGCGGCACATGCAGGGTACAGAGAGGCACATAGTGGCACCTTCATAGTGGATACGTGTTAAGATGAAAACGTGGGTCATTCTTCAAATAATCACCCCACACCCATGCATGGCTCCTTCTTCAGCCTTCATTATTCGGTGGGACCATAGTCTCCTGCCCCCAGCATTTTTGCTGTTGTAAGTTCATTTCCCTCCTGACAATACACTTGCCCTCTGCTTTGGAAAGATTGATACTGATGTCTTTACAGTTTTTTTGACTAGCCTAGCCATATCCACCCTCTCATTTGTTGAGATAACTATATTTACTGGAACCCACATCAATGTTATCTCAACCCCTTTCCTTGCAACAATCGCCAAAAGAATGTTGTAAATGAGGTCTTGCAGCCTCCTTGATGAACCTGCCCCAATACTATTGATAGATGACATAGAGTCAAGTCAGTGTGCACGGTTTGCACTGTATTTTATTAAATGTATTTAAGTAATAATACTGTGTGTGTGTGTGTGTGTGTGTGTGTGTGTGTGTGTGTGTGTGTGTGTGTGTGTGTGTGTGTGTGTGTGTGTGTGTGTGTGTGTGTGTGTGTGTGTGTGCCGGGCGGGTCGCTGCGTCATGGTAGGTGTGCCTCATATTTTCTTGCTTTATTTTGTCCTTTGCCAATCACACCTTTGAATGTTGATCATCTTTAAACACCTCTCTTACTTGATGCTTTTTTGGATCATAATGGAAACATTTGCAAGCATCATGTCTCTTAAAATTTGTCTCCAGTACACTCAAAAATTTGTGGCATGTAATTGCTTTTTCTTAGTGAACGGTTAGGATTTATGCACTTTTACTGCTGTAGTGGTTTGGCCGTTGTCCGCATTGTGGGTCGTCTGTCTATGTTCGTGTGTTAATTGTTATTGTCTTCTGTGTGCATCCTTTGTTAGTATTTGTTGTGTTCTCTCCCCTGTCTATGTCAGTCATCCATGGTTGTCATCCTTGTGGTCTGTCCCCTGTCTGTTTCTCTGTGTTTTTTGTTACTTATGTCTTTATCATGCGTTCCTCGGTTTATCTTATGTTTCCCTGTTTGTACTTTGTTGACTTTTGAGTTCCTTGTTAGTTTTCTGCTGTTGTTTCCTTGGTTTGGTATTTTTTGGTTCACTTTTTACTGAGATTATTATTATCATGATGTTTTTGACTTTACACACCCCGGGTTTCTGTTGAATTTTGAGTCGAATGTCATTTCAGCACGTGTTTTTCAACCCGGTCTCCCCTAATTTTGCTCGTTGCTCGTTTGTTCATTGGTTCCTCTGTGTATTTAAGCCTGCACCATTTCCTTGTTTAGTTGCCAGTTTCTTCTCTTTGTTTCCTCCTGTGATTCCGTTTTGTAAGTATGCTGATTATCTTTCCTCCCGCGTGTAGCTTTGCCCAGTTTATTAGGTTTGATCATTCTGTTACCGTCATTGTTTTTCCTGCGTGTTTGGACTCTGTCAGGTGTTTTGTTTTTTCACTCTCATTTTTCCCCTGTCATACTCACGTTGTTTGTTGGACTGTTCTCATGTGTTTGGATTCATAAATCGCCTGTTATCACCTACCTCCCGTTTGACTGCCTGCATAATTGGGTTTGTTTTCTACCTGCTAATCAAAACAGCTGCACCTTTATAACACTGCTTTGTCTTCTTCTGCTGTGTACAGGATATCACCACAGCCTCCCCTCCTCTCCCTGTACCACCACAACTGGCTCAGATGGTCACAGGTTACCATCAGGCACCGTGTCCACTGAATACCTGAACCAGGGCAGCTCCACTAAAGTCCTCCTCCTGCTCTGTAACACGGCAGGATCAGGCCAACAATCTGTGAGGTGCGCTGCAAGCTGAGAAACAGGAACTTATCAGTTGAAGACTGATGAATTCACAACCTGTTATTCATCTCTTTTCATATTATGTCCTTTTTAAGTTTGATTCTCTTGCTCTTAGCTGAACATTGACATTGAGCACATTCTGATGTATACACCAAAACCTTAAAAAAAGACCCATGTGTGCCTAATGGTTTGATACCTCATATTGACAGTAAGTGACATGTCATGACATCGGACTTAAAACTGTGGTCACCAACCTTTTCTAAAACAACAAATTTGTAGCTTCAAGAAGTAAAAGCCCCCGTGGAGGAGCACATGTAAAAAAGTGTCAAGTCTCCTTATTGCCTGAATATTTTGATCATAAAGGTGAGAAATGTGACTGCTGAGAAAAAAATAACAATGGGAATTTACAGACCATTATGAATCTGATATGAAATGGATGCTATATTAATAGAAATAGGCATAGCTGAGTGAGCACATTGCACTTCAGTTTGTGATAATTGTTAGTAGCATATGAATCCATTTTTCATTAAAGGTGCCATCCCTTTGTGTTTAAATCAAGTTATTATAAAGTAGTTACTGCTACATTTGTTGCTTGTTTTTGGCTGATTCTATGGCAAACACGGTGATTTCTCTTACATTTTACAGACAACATGAAGGAAGGTTCAAAGTTTACTGTTGACTGTGTAAATGGTTAGTCTCCCACTGACTTTTTTTTCTGCAAACTGAGTAAAACTTTTGTAACTGTAACATTAGTGTTGACATCTGACACACCAGAGCTGTCCAGCACATATCCAGCAAAACGTTTACCTCAAATATCCCAACAGGATCTCTGTTCACCTGCATTTACTAGCTGTATCCATTGTTTGTTGGCATTTCTTCCTCACCCTCTATTGCAGTAGACTGTGTTCTTAGTACATACTGTCCAATTAAATTCATTGCATCAAATTTTGACATAAATTGAAGAATTAATACTTACTTTAAAATGTTCAATAAATGGTCATAAACAGTTAAGATACGCATTCCTTCATTTAACAAAAAACTCTCACCTTTAATAGATAGAGAACTATGACGGGCCACACACACACACACATGCACAGACTCTACATGATTTGTACTTGAGGTAAAAATTTGAAATAATTGTGATAATGATTTGGAGTTATCGTAAAGGTCTAACTTAAACCACACTGAAATTATGAGTCCGTCCATGTAGGTATGATACCTTTGTCTGTTCCTGTCTCCACCACATTGTTTTCTCAAACAGTTAAGAGTCAGACAATGACTTTACACCTGTCTGTTTGCATGTCAGGTTTGGACCTCCTTTTCTCATGCACGAGGACAGGAGTGTCTCCTGGGAGCAGCTGCAGCAGAGCATCCTCAGCAAGCTCTATTATCTGATGGTGAATGGAGCCCAGACTCAGGTAGTGCCAACACCACCTGTCACTTCTTATACACAGTCAGAATTTTTGATTTTCCACCCACACAAGAGGGATTTTAATACTGTAATTTCTGTGCTCTTTCTTTTGTTTTCCCTATTGAACTACACTGCTTCCTGGGGAAACCAAAACATCTCTTCTAAATGGGCCAGGACTTTAAAAACATGAGTGAATTTTTTTCCCCAAAAAGTTTTGAAATAGACTTTTGATTGGTAATGTGTACTAATGTCTAAACACTGTGTTGTTGCACACAGCTACTGAAATTTAGATTATTTTATTAAGTGAGCACCAACTCAGTGTCTTTTACATGCTGAAGTCTTCAGAATGTGAATCAATTCTTTGATTTTGTAACATTTTAATCACATAATCTGAGACATTTAAATTAACCTTATTTGGTTCTGCAGACTCACACTGTTAAAACTTCTTTGAACAGAGGATTTATACTTTTATGGAGAAAGTGTGAATTCCAGTTGGCAAATCACAAAACTCCCAAATGCTCATTTTGCAGTGCAAAAGGTAAGAGGCTGAGTTTGATCAGATTATAATGCAACTGACAGTTTAGTGCAGCATTTCCATGCATTACAATTATCAATTAAGTTCCGTCTTCCAGGTCTGACAAGCTGATATTCACAAAATTCATCAAACATTCTGCACTTTTCAGTTATTGTCCACATTAAATCAACCAGTTTGGAATCAGTCTCTGTTAAAGCACAAATAAAAGGTCTTTATTGACAGTTCATTGACATTACTTTCTAATATATTGTATTTCTAATATCAATAATGGTATCTAATATTAAATTATATTAAACTAGCTGGGGTACCCGGCACTCCCCGGGTTAACCTGTTTTAGACACAAGCCAAATGCCAATCATTTTAATCAAAACAATTGCCCAACATTTGTTTTTGTAATGCTAATGTCTTAGAAATATAATAGTTAATGGGCTAAAGTTTGTCCAGCAGAACTATAAGAGGTGGACTCCCCAAACTAAGTGGAAATACTTGGTTAAAAGACAAACACATTTGAAGTCCTTCATGCAGACTTTGTTTTGCAATCAAATTTATAACAAAATTACACATAAAAGGTGGGCAACAGTAAATGTAAATATCAATGAATCAAAATTGAGGTCGTGGTGTATTTCACTGTTTTTACATTGCAATTTTACAAACATAACATGAATGTATTCAGACAGGAAGGCAAACTGGGTTGTACAGGACAGTCAGGTGCTTAACAGTTGAGAACATAAAGTAGCTGAAGAAACAGAGATGTCCAACACATATACAGGGCTGGAAATTTGAATCTGCCTGGTCATACACACAGCCTCAGCCTAAGCATGTTGTTTTGCTGAGTGTGCTGTGGCTGTGCTGTGCTGAGTGTGCTGTAGAAAGGGATTAAATAAACAGAGATGCCCAACACATATGGGTGATTCTTAGACTACGGACACTTATTATGTCCTTTGATCATATTGTATGAAAAACAGAAAAAAGGGGAAATTTCACACTTTTATAGTTATCTTTACAATGAAAGTGTGTTAAGAAATTTGTTCTAGTAGTCTATGATGACTTTTTCACCTTTTTTCAGCATCATTATATGCAAATATTGCAGTTTTGTGCTTGTCCCACACCCAGACTTTTGATTTTCAATGATAAAAATGAATGGTAAAGAAACATTTTTTCTAATGTTTTAAAATATCTCTGAATAAAATATCAGTAAAATAATCAAAACATAATTGGGGTATTCAATGTCATACAACTGTTGTGATTTTTTTTTAAACAAACTGTAGTTGTCCCACACTGTTGCCGTAATTTCCACCACAACACTGTAATGTCCCTAAACAGTCTGTATGAAAGATTGTTTGGGTAGTTTCTATGGAGATAAACAGTGACATCAGAGCACATGTATATAGCGCCAAACTGAATGGACATGCTCAGTCAAAACACGTGGCATGGGAGACATATGCCATGTGGAAGTGCATGCTTTCAGTGATCTTTGCACATCACTCTGTATGTAATTAATTCTATTGAAAATGTGCATTTCTTCCATGAGATAATTAGTATACATTCTTACCAAATAATTTATAGCCTTACTAGTATTAGGTTAATATTTTGTTAATTAAGAAACCAATGAATATAAAAATATGTTTTGGCTTGACTATGTAGTATTCTGTTCAGTTTAAACTGTCTGAAAGTTTCATGTAAAAATCTCAAAAAACATAGGAGATACAGACATATGTATGTAACAGTCATAATATTGGGTCACAATAATTAGCTTAATTTATTGTAAATACAAAGGAGAAAACAAATGGTTTTTATTTTAATCGGAACTTCCTTAAAAATGACACCATATTTTAATAATTATGGTGTCATTTTTTTCCTCTCTGTTGATACTTGGATATGAAAATATTAAAATCAACAGTTTGGGCACTTTAATTTTTTAAGTTTTTTATTTTTATTTTTATTTTTTTGTCTCATACCTACATCAGTAGTCCAGGCCCCTTCACACATAGTGCGAATAATTACAACTCATGGTGACTCATGGCGAAACAGCTCGTATGAGTGAACCACAAAACATTGCGCCGAAGGGCCGGTGTGCATGATCCCAGTGCAACGGTTCGTGCGTGCGACGGTGTAAAATGGGCTGCATTTATATAGCACTTTTCCATCTGCATCAGACGCTCAAAGCACTTTACAAATAATGCCTCACATTCACCCCAATGCCAGGCTGCTGCTCACTGCACACTGGGAGCAACTAGGGGATTAAAGACCTTGCCTTGATTGACCTTGATTTTCCGGTCAGGTTAGGATTTGAACCGAGGATCCTGTGGTCTCAAGCCCAACACTTTAACCACTAGACCACTAGACCATCACCTCCCCAGTGTCTTTCGAGCAGCTGCTCGCACTGTGTTCCATGGGATGAGGTGCACCACATCGTGCCGCTGATGTGAAGGAAAATAAAATAAAAACCAGCTCTATAATTAGGGAATATCACTGGGTTGTTATAAATAATACATAAAAGGGGACACAATACAGAACCCCGTGGTTAAACAACCTTGGTTAAAAAACAAAACAACAATACCACGGGATTCTATCCCGCATGTTCTGATTACCAGAGGGAAACTTTACCACTGCGCTACAATCACTGTCTTATACTAGGACCGTGAAATGGCTAAAATCAACAAAGCAGATAAACGTATTTTCAAAAAAAAAAAGAAGAAAAGATTTTTCTTTCATCAAAACATTAAATCTAGGCTTGCATCTCAGATGTACCTTCTGGCAAATTGTAGATGAACTTTCAGGTCTTCTTTTTAATAAAACTCTCCTCTGTGCCACTTCACATGAAGCTGTATAACTGGGGATACAAAATGCAAAACATGCACTATGCACAATTTCTCCAATCACAGCCACAGAAGCCTATAACGTCTGGGTGTCTTGGTGGCTTTCCTCACTCTTCTACTTATATATACACTCAACAAAAATATAAACGCAACACTTTTGGTTTTGCTCCCATTTTGTATGAGATGAACTCAAAGATCTAAAACTTTTTCCACATACAGAGTATCACCATTTCCCTCAAATATTGTTCACAAAGCAGTCTAAATCTGTGATAGTGAGCACTTCTCCTTTGCTGAGATAATCCATCCCACCTCACAGGTGTGCCATATCAAGATGCTGATTAGACACCATGATTAGTGCACAGGTGTGCCTTAGACTGCTCACAATAAAAGGCCACTCTGAAAGTTGCAGTTTTGTTTAATTGGGGGGGGGGGGTACCAGTCAGTATCTGGTGTGACCACCATTTGCCTCATGCAGTGCAACACATCTCCTTCGCATAGAGTTGACCAGGTTGTCAGTTGTGGCCTGCGGAATGTTTGTCCACTCCTCTTCAATGGCTGTGCGAAGTTGCTGGATATTGGCAGGAACTGGTACACTCTGTCGTATACGCCGGTCCAGAGCATCCCAAACATGCTCAGTGGGTGACATGTCCGGTGAGTATGCAGGCCATGCAAGAACTGGGACATTTTCAGCTTCCAAGAATTGTGTACAGATCCTTGCAACATGGGGCCGTGCATTATCCTGCTGCAACATGAGGTGATGTTCTTGGATGTATGGCACAACAATGGGCCTCAGGATCTCGTCACGGTATCTCTGTGCATTCAAAATGCCATCAATAAAATGCACCTGTGTTCTTCGTCCATAACAGACGCCTGCCCATACCATAACCCCACCGCCACCATGGGCCACTCGATCCACAACATTGACATCAGAAAACCGCTCACCCACACGACGCCACACACGCTGTCTGCCATCTGCCCTGAACAGTGTGAACCGGGATTCATCCGTGAAGAGAACACCTCTCCAACGTGCCAAACGCCAGCGAATGTGAGCATTTGCCCACTCAAGTCGGTTACGACGACAAACTGGAGTCAGGTCGAGACCCCGATGAGGACGACGAGCATGCAGTTGAGCTTCCCTGAGACGGTTTCTGACAGTTTGTGCAGAAATTCTTTGGTTATGCAAACCGATTGTTTCAGCAGCTGTCCGAGTGGCTGGTCTCAGACGATCTTGGAGGTGAACATGCTGGATGTGGAGGTCCTGGGCTGGTGTGGTTACACGTGGTCTGGGGTTGTGAGGCTGGTTGGATGTACTGCAAAATTCTCTGAAGCGCCTTTGGAGATGGCTTATGGTAGAGAAATGAACATTCAATACACGAGCAACAGCTCTGGTTGACATTCCTGCTGTCAGCATGCCAATTGCACGCTCCCTCAAATGTTGCGACATCTGTGGCATTGTGCTGTGTGATAAAACTGCACCTTTCATAGTGGCCTTTTATTGTGGGCAGTCTAAGGCACACCTGTGCACTGATCATGGTGTCTAATCAGCATCTTGATATGGCACACCTGTGAGGTGGGATGGATTATCTCAGCAAAGGAGAAGTGCTCACTATCACAGATTTAGACTGGTTTATGAACAACATTTGAGGGAAATGGTGATATTGTGTATGTGGAAAAAGTTTTAGATCTTTGAGTTCATCTCATACAAAATGGGAGCAAAACCAAAAGTGTTGCGTTTATATTTTTGTTGAGTGTATATACGCTTCTGTGAATGTGAGTCGAGAACCCTCATAGTAGGACCTTTGCCTGTTGCATCACCAGCTGTGTAGAGGAGGATTTTCTTAAAACTTACATGCAAAATTTCAGCGGCAGTTTGCCAGAAGGCACATCCCAGCCTTTTCTGATTTAGAGTTGCACATTTACAGTTTGTCCAGCTCCACTTTTCTGTTTACATGACACATAATCTGTAGCATAACTGCTTTCTGCTACCTCACACTAGCAATGTAGACACATTGTATGTGCTCACACCTGATTTTAAGACGAGCACGCTGATGGGTACGCGGATAAATGCAAGTATATTTGCTATATAAAGAATGTGGGTGATGTGCCTGAAAATGGCAAAACTAGCAGTGACACCTCCACTGTGCCAGGTTTTGTGCCACTGTTTTGTGCCAGGTCAAAGATGGGGCCAAATAACTAGAGTTGTTTTCCTTGATTCATAAAAGTTGCATGAAATTCAAACTGTAAACTTTTGATTAATTCGGACAGATGTGAGTGAAAACAGCTTTCTCAGCGGTGGAAATACAAATGATGGCTCAGAAGTAGTTGAGATTCAAAATACGTTTTAGTCCATGTGCATTTAGACATTGACCTGTTTTTGACATTTTAACATTAAAGCATATTAGAAGTGAAACAGTTAACGATAATGAGCTCATAGAATGTCGACTTTAATTTGAGAGTATTTTCGGGCCAAAATTTTGAGTACAGCTTGTTGTAGGTGTGACTGTACTGCACTCATTTTTGTGATTGATTTAACAACACTCCAAGAGATACACAACACCTGAAACCAGCTCTAGAGTTTTCATCTACTAACTTATCGATCAAATAATAATGAGGAATAACAGCTGGTGGTGAAGCAGCTCAAATTGTGTAATTACTTTAGGCCACACACACACACACACACACACACACACACACACACACACACACACACACACACACACACACACACACACACACACACACACACACAAAGTGCTGTAATTCGTACATCGTTTCCACAATTTAGATGTAATTATCTGAAAATGAAAGACAATGGTCTGAATTGTTTACCTTCAGCTCTAAAATGATAATATAGCTAAAATAAAAGTGTTGTTGCTACATAACAGATCCTCAGCAAACAGTCTCAAAGTGCACTGCTGCCCCACTGTGGGTTAAACATGCAACTGCAGCCACAAAGTGTTAATGTGCAGTCAGTTAAATACCATAAAATGCAACATACAGGTGTGTTCTGTCACACCAGTGTTTTGTGTCAGGAAATTTACCTCAACATATTTTGTGTCATCTGTAAACTACATTATAAACCCACAGCTGAGGTTCCACCCACGCATTGTCCGTGTGTTGGTAGTGTTTTGTTTAAACCCATCATGGACATCACCATAATGACGGGCAGCATGTAAAGTGTCCTCGTCCAAAGTAAGCAGGCAAAGCGAAACATCAGCCTGTTGTTTACTGATTGCTATCTTGGTTACTTAGTAACTTCCATAAAGCCTGTTTGACCAAACACACCCTTGTGCTTTTCTTCCTATTAAAATAGTCACAAAGGTCACTGGGTTACAGTTTACACTGTTTATTTTTACCTGGGAAGGAGCTCTTCATTTTACTGTTTGATCTGTTACGGTATTGTTCATTTTGATGTTTAATTTTGTTTGTATTTCTGTTTTGTTTTATTAGTTTCAAGGATTTTTAAAATAGGTTTGTTGACTTTATCAAAATGAATCATGTTGAAAATATATTGCAATAATTTTTATCATCTTTTTATTGTAATTAATGTAGTGAAACATTATTATTGTCAGCAGCAGCACTGTTGCTTTGTTGTCATTTTACTTTCTAAAAAAATGAAAATACTTTGCTGTAAAATAGGAAGTTGATGTGTTGTTACTCTGTAATTACTGCATAACGCTGCCAACCAAACTTCAGCTGAAAATCCTGTTTGCATGTTAGTTCAATTGATATCAGACTGGTTAGCATGTTCTAATGAGGTGTTCTGGTGCCCCCCAGTGGTTTGTGTAGCACTGTACAGGGTCAGTGAATGAATAATAGTCGAGTTTTCTTAGCGTTTAATTGTTCTCCAGCATTTGAAGCAGATATGCTGTGAATAACTGACATGAGTTAGATCAACTAAAAATATGATGTATTTATTCTATGTTGGATGGATGGTTTAGTGATTTTAGGGACTGATTTGTTAAGAGGTAGAGGATGTTAATACCTTGGAAAGAAGTCCAGATAGTACTGTGCAAAGGTCCTAAGCACCCCCCAATTGTTCTGTAGAAAACCAACAGTCTTAGTCTCCAGGACCCTGCGATTAGCAACAAGACTTCAGCCACATCCTTCTGGGCTCCTCATATCTCGGTCGGTGGTGGAAACTCTCTCAGTCCAGCTGCACGTTAAAAAACATTGCTGTTGTAGCCGCAGATTTAACTTTGTCCGGTTGTTAGTACAGCTCCGAACAGCGCAACATGTTCCAGAGTTGCGCAAGGACATTTTTTAAATGCTACGGGAGCTGAAGATCGTCTAGAAAAGAAAACAATAATCCTTCAAATAAACTAGTCTGGGAAATGAAAACCGCTAGAAAACAATGGCTCAATGCTACTTCCGGTGTCTAACAGGAAGTCGCACCCATAATTGCTTCTACAGCAGTGCCCCCCAGGAATAAGGCTATGTCTTTGAAGGTGGGAGGAAGCTGGAGCTGGGAAGTGATCCCACAACCTTCTTGCTGTGAGGCAACAGTGCAATCAAAAAACCACAGTGCTGCCCCTTTTTAAAAGCATTTTATTTGAAAAACAGAAACTGATTAGTTTATACGTTTTCATCTTAATTTATGATTCCACCCAAACAACATTCGACTGCTCAACATGATGTGCTTGTCAATCCATGGGATAATTTACCCAAAATAATTCAGTTTTAAAGCTGAAGTTTAAGCACGTTACATGTTTATTTTGTTTTGTGTTTGATTCTTATTAGTATTTGTCACAAATTATTGGGCATTTAAGTGTTACTGCAGCTTATTTCTGTTCTTTGAATCACATCTTAGAGTTTTGCACAGTATTTCTGTGTGTGTTTTGATGTGGAGCCATAGTTTGATCTTGATATGAACTACATAATGTGCCTCAGAGTGATATTTAGTTCTTTTGTTTTTATGTTTTAAAACAATATGCATTTATTCATTCATTTTCAACCGCTTATCCAGTGTGTGGTCACGGTGGCAGCAGAGCAAACAGCTCATCCAACACTTCCCTTTCCTTCCAAGTCCTGGAACCCTTCCCGGAGATCTGGCATAGACTTTCCCAGGGAGGCTGAGAAGTATGATTCCTCAATAATCTCTCTGGTCCCTTTTATATACCCCAGTATGAAATTGGGGGGGGGGCAGTGATCAGCATGTCCATCTGTTCGTCCATCCATCCTTTTCCGCTTATTTCTGCAATATCTCAAGAACCGCTTGACCACTTGGCCAATTTAATTCATTTAGCATAAGGGTGTATGTGGGTGATCTCCTGACACTTTGTATTACTGATTTGTGAGGACTGGGGGGACATGTCATCTCCTGATGACTCTTGTTTAAAGACCACAAGGATTTGTTTTTAATGGGGACCAAAAAGACAAAAGGAACCGACCAGAAGGGTGCGACGATTTACCCAGACTCCAAGTAAGAGTAAATTAAGTACTTTTTTGGGGGGGGGTTCTTGTTGCGTTTTGGAAATGGGGAAAAGCACTCGATCCTGAAAATGGTACATGTACTCAGGGCAGGTGTGACATCTGGCGTTCAAGTGATGGAACTTCAGCCACTAATCCAATAATAAATAAAAGTACTTAATTCTTTCAGCAAAACATCAAATCTAGGCTTGTATCTTAGATGTACCTTCTGGCAAATTGTAGGTGAATTTTCATGTCTTCTTTTTAAGAAGATCCTCCTCTATACCACTTCATCATGAAGCTGTATAGTTGGGAATACAAAATATCATCATATAAAATCAACGATAATGATAATAATAACATTAAAGCAAACAGAGCTCTGGTATCAGAATAGTATCGGATAAATATCAAAATTCAGGTATTGGGATTGGATCGTAAGTGAAAAAATGTGGATCAGTGCATCCCTATCCAAGACATGGCCGCAGGTCTGATGACACAATTACAAAATTGATGATCGACCTTCCAGAAGGTCACAGCACTTCACTTTGTCCACATGTTATGTTAAAGGCTTTTCCCAAATGAAGTAAATTCATTTTTCCCCCTCAGAATTGTGCTTACAACACCCAATAATGACAACTTGAAAAAAGTTTTTCTTTGAATTTTTTTTTTTTTCAAATTTATTAAAAATAAAAAACTAAGAAATAATACGTACATAAGTATTCACACCCTTTGCTCAATACTTTGTTGATGCGCCTTTGGCAGCAATTACAGCCTCAGGTGTTCTTGAATGTGATGCCACAAGCTTGGTGCACTTATCTTTGGGCAGTTTTGCCCATTCTTCTTTGCAGCACCTCTGAAGCTCCATCAGGTTGGATGGGGAGCATCAGTGCACAGCCATTTTCAAAGCTTTCCAGAGATGTTCAATCAGATTCAGGTCTGGGCTATGGCTGGACCACTCAAGAACATTCACAGAGTTGTCCTGAAGCCACTCCTTTGATATCTTGGCTGTGTGCTTATGGTCATTACCTGCTGAAAGATGAACTGTTGCCCGAGTCTGAGGTCAAGAGCATTCTGGAGCAGGTTTTCATCCAGGATGTCTGTACATTTTTGTCTTTTTACAAGAAGGAGAAGAGTGAGGAAAGACACCAAGACACCCAGACAACCCAGAAAACGGCTTATGTAGCTCTGATTGGAGAAATTGCACATGGTGCAAACTTTGGATGTTGTATCACCAGTTATACAGCTTCATGATGAAGTGGTACAGAGGAGGATTTTCTTACCTGAAAGTTTAGCTACAAATTGTCAAAAGGTACATCTGAGATGCAAGCCTGTTTTGATCTGATTTCGGTGAAAGAATATCCTTCTCCGCTCTACTCCACTATGAAGCTAAGAGTGGTGATGCAAAATGCAAAATTTGCACTGTGCACAAATTTTCCTATCAACTTTCATTGTACTGGCTACAATGACAATAAATAATCTGTATTTGTATCTAATCCCTTGGGAAGACTCCCTCAGGGAAATTCAGGTTCCAGCAGCATAATTGTCCATAATGTCCAGCAGTTTGTCCAACGTTCTCTTCGTTGCCACCATCACCAGAGTGTCCAGCTTCATGCCATCCACAGAACCAGCCCGCCTGATCTGTTTGTCCAGCCTGGATGTGCTCTTCTGGGATGTGCTGCCCCCCAGCACATCCCAGAGGAATGTGCTGGGGGGCAGCACTGTTGTGAAAGTGTCGTGACACGGACCCACAACAGGGGGCGGTAATGAACGGACAATGGATAAGCCAAAAGTAACAATTTAATGTTGTGAATTCGCACAACGACGTACAGACAATAACAATATGGTGGACTGTCAATCATACACCAGGTGACGTGTGGGCAGGCTCGACGATAGAAGACGCCTGGCGAGAGAAGAGCTGGATCCCCACACAGCTTCCACCACCAACGGAGCTGAAGAACACCGGAGCCGCCAAGCCCTGCGCCCCAGGTGGCCGCTGTCTTCAGCAGTCAGACCCGGTACTGCTGGCAGAAAACAGAGACAGTCCTGATGAGTGTGAGTTCGCACACTCAGTAATCCCACAGTCAGTGTTCAGTAAAGGAGGGAG
This sequence comes from Thalassophryne amazonica, assembly GCF_902500255.1. Lineage (NCBI taxonomy): Eukaryota > Metazoa > Chordata > Actinopteri > Batrachoidiformes > Batrachoididae > Thalassophryne > Thalassophryne amazonica. The sequence goes on from NC_047117.1 coordinate 63,022,937, forward strand.
AACCTCCACCTCCAATCACACACTCGTGCAGCTCCTGTCTAACCACTTATCTGATTGGAGTGTGAAGCGAAGCCGTCGCTGATCACACCAAACGCCAATCCCACAGATAAGGCAAACACCACAGGATAACGGCTGCAAAAGAAGTTCAGATTATTACTCAACGTTTTGAGTCAGCAGAGAAAAGTACCTGAATGGTAGCTGATTTCTCGGCGAGGAGGTGGAGTTGCAGTCCGGCCTTTATGGTGATGGTGATGATGATGAATGAGTGACAGCTGGTCTTGAGGATGAGTGACAGCTGTCACTCCCAGTGGCTCTGGCGCCCTCTCGTGCTTGAAGCCCGCACTCCAAGCAGGGCGCCATCTGGTGGTGGTGGGCCAGCAGTACCTCCTCTTCAGCGGCCCACACAACAAGCACATCCCAGAAGAGCACATCCCAGAGTAAAAGAGGTCTTGAGTAGTTACTCATTAGGGTGAAATGTCCTGGCTGATTTTCTTCATTACAGTCTGACTGCAGACAAGGCAATGTGACTGTGTTCTTGCTCAGGTCATTTGTGGCTTTACGCACTAAATAATGATCTACTTTTATTACTTGGAAATAGTTGAGGAAAGAGATTATGGTATTACTGCCGATTTTAAAATAATGAAAAATCGTTGATCCGTTCGATGGCTGAATTGTTCAGTATCACCAGGTATAGGTAGACATGAACACAACAGAACAAGATGGTGTAATTCCGTTGCTTTTTTCCCCCTATTTGGGCATCTCACTTGCTGCAATTTCAACAACAAAAATACTGTAATACAACCCCTGGCAAAAATTATGGAATCACCGGCCTTGGAGGATGTTCATTCAGTTGTTTAATTTTGTAGAAAAAAAGCAGATCACAGACATGACACAAAACTAAAGTCATTTCAAATGGCAACTTTCTGGCTTTAAGAAACACTATAAGAAATCAAGAAAAAAAGATTGTGGCAGTCAGTAACGGTTACTTTTTTAGACCAAGCAGAGGAAAAAAATATGGAATCACTCAATTCTGAGGAAAAAATTATGGAATCACCCTCTAAATTTTCATCCCCAAAACTAACACCTGCATCATATCAGATCTGCTCGTTAGTCTGCATCTAAAAAGGAATGAACACACCTTGGAGAGCTGTTGCACCAAGTGGACTGACATGAATCATGGCTCCAACACGAGAGATGTCAATTGAAACAAAGGAGAGGATTATCAAACTCTTAAAAGAGAGTAAATCATCACGCAATGTTGCAAAAGATGTTGGTTGTTCACAGTCAGCTGTGTCTAAACTGATGACCAAATACAAACAACATGGGAAGGTTGTTAAAGGCAAACATACTGGTAGACCAAGGAAGACATCAAAGCATCAAGACAGAAAACTTAAAGCAATATGTCTCAAAAATCGAAAAATGTACAACAAAACAAATGAGGAACGAATGGGAGGAAACTGGAGTCAACGTCTGTGACCAAACTGTAAGAAACCGCCTAAAGGAAATGGGATTTACATACAGAAAAGCTAAACAAAAGGCATCATTAACACCTAAACAGAAAAAAAAAACAAGGTTACAATGGACTAAGGAAAAGCAATTGTGGACTGTGGATGACTGGATGAAAGTCATATTCAGTGATGAATCTCGAATCTGCATTGGGCAAGGTGATGATGCTGGAACTTTTGTTTGGTGCCTTTCCAATGAGATTTATAAAGATGACTGCCTGAAGAGAACATGTAAATTTCCACAGTCATTGATGATATGGGGCTGCATGTCAGGTAAAGGCACTGGGGAGATGGCTGTCATTACATCATCAATAAATGCACAAGTTTATGTTGATATTTTGGACAATTGAAAGGATGTTTGGGGATGATGAAATCATTTTTCAAGATGATAATGCATCTTGCCATAGAGCAAAAACTGCAAAAACATTCCTTGCAAAAAGACACATAGGGTCAATGTCATGGCATAGGGTCAGTGTCAATGAGCAGATCTGATTTGATGCAGGTGTTAATTTGGGGGATGAAAATTTACAGGGTGATTCCATAATTTTTTCCTCAGAATTGAGTGATTCCATATTTTTTTCCTCTGCTTGGTCTAAAAAAGTAACCGTTACTGACTGCCACAATCTTTTTTCTTGATTTCTTATAGTGTTTCTTAAAGCCAGAAAGTTGCCATTTGAAATGACTTTAGTTTTGTGTCATGTCTGTGATCTGCTTTTTTTCTACAAAATTAAACAACTGAATGAACATCCTCTGTGGCCGGTGATTCCATAATTTTTGCCAGGGGTTGTAATTACAGTCAGGCTGACTGCAGCATGTGAGTCTATTGTTGAAATGAAGGAGCTGCTTTCTGCAAATCACATTGTATTCAAGTGATTCAACCCAGGGAGCTTGCATGTTTTATACACAAAAATGCTTCCTCACAGGAAAACCTCCCATGAGTTCACCATCTGAATAACAAAGCACCAGTTGCTGGAGCACTTGTCTCTTACGACAGATGGCAAATTGACTGGTTTATTTCAAGTTATGTACAGAACTCGCATCACTAATTAAGTGACCAACGACAAGCCCTTTATCGCCTGCATGTTTCTTTACATTCACATTATGTGCCATATAAATACTAAAGGTAGAATTAAGGCCCCCTGACACTTGCACGACTGATGCACACACTTGCACGCACTGTGTCGTGCAAGAGAGTAAACTTGTCGTTAACGGGTGTAGACTGAACGTGAGAGGGCTGCCAGCACGTGCAATTGCACAGATAATTTTGAAATGTTCAAAAATCTTTCACGCATAAATGTCATGCAACAAATGTGAAATGGTAGTGAACATTGCATGAGCTACTGGCCAACACTACGTGCAGCTCGTCAAGCCGAGTAAAGAAGTGAACAATGTCGGTGATTGCGTCAGCGCACCGCATCAGAGCGCAGCTCGCCTGAACGATTATAACGAGATGTTAAATCTATCATAAACATACTTTTACAACTGCACACAAGAAAGAAAGAACATGCAACTATTTTACCAAGCCATTACAAAATAAACATGACAAATAATTACCTTTTTAGACGGCTCCAAATGCTTTCTTGCGGTGTGTAGTGAGTATCTTGTATGGCAGCACCATCACATCAGGGTGAATGTGAGGCATTATTTGTAAAGTGCTTTGAGCTGATGCAGAGGGAAAACCCTATATAAATGCAGTCCATTTACCATTTACCACCTTTTTCCGTGTGCACATGAGAAAAGCAGCAGCTGAAGCGGTTTGCTGTGATTCCGGAAGCGATTACAGGTGTTTTCACCAGGCAGCTCGAACAGAAAATGATTAATACGCTACAAAATAATTATTTTATATATGCAGCGTCCAGCGCACAATGCATGGCAGCCAGTGGAACAAAGTGGGGCATCCAGCTGGGAACACAGCGGGTGGGATTGTCACAATGATGTGCATGCAAGTGCACAGATTAAAGTTGTGGAAGTGTCAGGGGGCCTTACGACATGCCCCAAATGCATTTGCTTTATGCACTTTAGACTGTGCACCATAGGTCATCAGGATCAACCTCTGAACAAATGGTCACAACCCAGCTCATGGAGGTCACCTGCTGTATCAATTTTTCCAGCTCTCCCTGCTCTGTCTACACCTGAACTAAGTGGTTTGCCAGCTCTTGATTGGCTGGACTGATGTAATTTATATTGGGCAGAACAAGTAAGGAGAGAAGTAGACATGACAGGGGATCCCCAGGAACATATTTGTTGACCACTACACTAAATGAAACAGTTGTTTCTAAAAATGACTTATTTCTAAATACTTGAAACACTGACAGTGTTTTATTGTGCACTGGGAATTAAATATTTTCAGTTTGCACTGATCCATTCTGGCTTTTCAGTGACAAACTGTCATGATTTACAGGTAGTCAGGGCTCAGCAGGTGGTAGGGAGCAAAATGCAGACACACAGGCAGCTGGTGGATTAAGAAAAAAGCTTTATCAATAAATCAGGAAGGGTCTGGTAAACAGAATGGCAGTCAGCGTTGCAGAGGTACAGGCAGGTGATAAGCAGAGGCGTCGTCAAAAAAACAGGCGGGGTTCAATAACACAGCAAACGACATAACAAGGGCAAAGACAAAATCCTGATCCAGAATACAAGTGGTGTCGAGAAAAACGTGAGCGCAAAAACTGTGACAAGAGGCCAGGACGAAGATAACAAAATCAACGAGCAAGCAAAGGAAAAGAAAACATGCAGGGCTTAAATACACTGAATTAATTAGGAGGTGATATGGAGCAGGTGTGGTGTGCAGGCAGGAGGAGGGCGTGGACTAACAGGAGAGGCTGTGAGACAAGAGAAGGCTGTGACAGGTGGACAAGGAGGTGACATACAAAACTGGGCGTGGCCAACTGAGCTGAGAAGGTGATGGGCAAGAGAGTGGAGTGATCTGAGGACGTGACTGTGATCCAAAAGAAACTGGATGTGAAAATATAAGAACAGAGACAAAGGAGTGCAGTGACAAGGTGGACATGACAAATGATACTAAAATATCCAAGACAGCATAGAAACTAGACATGAACAGAATCAGGCTGGAGAGCAAGAAAATCCAAAAGCTAAAACCAGAGTAGAACTGACATGAATAATAACTGAAGACAAATGTGGTAAACCTGACAAATAAACTTAGTGACACAAGTAATCAAATGCAGTCAAAAACAGTGGATCAAAACTAAACTAAAGCAGAACTCAACATGTGGCAGGAGAGTACAGAAAAACCTGATTTACAAATGTGCTCAAGACAGTGACTGACTAACCAGAAAGTAAAGGATGAAGACTAAACTAGAACAGAACTCAATAAGTGGCTGAAGTGTAATGAACAGAAAACAAGCTGTGACAAAAGCAGTAATGAACCAAAATCAAAGACGGTGGTTCAAAGACTAAATTAAACCAGAACGGAACTCAAGATGTGGCTATGGTGTGATGAACAGAAAACAAGCAGCTGTGACAAGTGAAATAATCAGACTGTCAAAAAAGCAGACAAAAGGAAAATCAATAAAAAGACTGACAACAAACATGATGGGTGAGGACCGAGCAGGGGTAAGACCTGACACAAACGAACTCATGAACGTATTTCTCTCTTTGCAGAATGCATCAATGATGTTTAAGATCAGAGTTGTTGGAGGATCAGTGAACTACAGCTACCTGTCCCCACAGGACAGCAGACCGCTGTATCACCCTGCAGTTGACAGGTAGGATACACACCTACACCCCCACCAAAAGAAAAACAACACTACAATCCTCTCTTCATGCTATACCATAGATATACAGTTAATTTATGTTATGCTTTCATGTCACTTAGTACTTGAATGTGTGGTTTTGCATACATGCACAGCAATAGTATTTTTATCACATGGTCTTAAACTATACTGAAATAAAGAGTAATAACCATAGAACCATATAACCATAGTAATAACCATAGACTATATATATATATATATATATATATATATATATATATATATATATATATATATATATATATATATATATATACTGAACAAAGCCTGTGTGAAGTCATCCATTGGTTTTCTATAGAAACCCGGAACAGCCAAAATGACCCCCTTATATGGGCATCACCATGTTGAAAGCCCTGTCCGCACAGATTCACAATGAACTCACGAATGCATAAAGGGGCAGAGTGTGGGTGGGTCTCTGTGACAAAAAAAATGCCTGAACACGCCCCTCTCTCCAAGTCCGAACCACCAGCTAACAGGCTAACCTCAGTTCAGGTGTCTGTTAAATCATTTTTTTGGGGACTGCACGGTGGTTGTCATAATGGTTTACTTTTGACGTGGACAGCAAAAATTATGCGCCTCATATTTCTTCAGTAATCCTGCATTAAGCAGACCTACCGACAGCTGCTAAAAGTGCTAACTCTGTTAGCACACAACATTAAATAAGACCACAGTTTCACTGAGCGTCAATATTGCAACAGGGAGGTCTTAGATGATCCGTTAGGACGTTGCTCTGCACAAGAATATTATTCCAGGTGTTTGTAATAAAATACAGTAAAACTCACATATAATGGATTCAGGTGGACGAGCAAATTTTGTCCATTATCAGAATGCATTGTACATATAAAACGGACAAAATCCATTATATGTATAAAATAGACAAAATCCATTATATGTATAAAACAGATAAAATCTGTATGTAACGGAGTAGTTACAGTCAGGAGGTGTGGAACAATCTATGGAGAATCCCCAGTACCAATTGTGCTTCTGTATTTCCTTGATTAAATGCCTGACCTTGAATCGGGCCTGCCTCATTTAATGACTGGGTCAAAGCTTCGTCTGGCAAAAAAATAAACACCTGCCTTAAATAAGCGCCAGACATTATGTGCATTAAAACAATTACATTTGGTTGACTCACTATTTTTTCTAAGTCAGCTGCGGAGCGGTACCTTAAAATCCTAAAGCCTGATTTATACTACTGCAACTCTGTGGCCTTGCAACGACGCTGATGTTTGCATTACCCTTTTAAAGTTCTCCGTTGTTTCTTCATGTAATTTACCGCAGGAACAGCGGCTTTTTCTGGATTAATTTGTCCCTCGACAAGCTCCACTTCTTTATACAATCATCACCCCTCAAACCAAAGATACGGTACATACAATTTTCATCCATGAATTGCAGGTCATTTGAGCGTATTTTTCCATCTCCGTGTTGTGAAGTTGGTCATACTTGTGGACCTTTCTGCCAAACGTATTAACGTATTTGATCCATGACTGACATGTAATTGGTCGGGTGCACTGCAAAAACTTGTAAATATGTTGAGAGAGGAAGGAGTGAAAATGTAAAAATGACAGATCACAGCCTTTTGTGGTGCCCATCATTTAGCAGGTGTGCGGGTTCACAGTCACGCACAGGGCTGTGATCTAAAGCGGTTTGGTTTGTCACACCCAATTTAACACCATATTACACTGCAGGCAACAAGTAGTATTTTGTTAATAATCACCTGCCTTGACTTGCGCCCTGTCTTGTTTAGGCACCAGGTCTGAGCACGGTTTGAAAAAAATTAATGGTCTTTTAATCACGGAAATACAGTACCCAGTTTATTTGAATCGGCAAGTGTCAGTGCTGAACTTCATTTCATACCTCTGTTACTGGACATGTCCAGACTGCTCTGTCCATGCAAGGGGTTTTTAATGGGATACATTGTGATGGGGCGGGACACTTTGTTTGATGTGCGTGAAAATCCATTATACAAAATCCGGTATATACAGTGTTTATTACATGGAAAACCATACAGAAGTATTGGGACTTTTGCTTTTGTGTGGTGAGTGCAAATATCTGGTTTATGCGATGACTGTGCAGCCAGGTTTTACTGTACTCCAAACAGACACACACAGCAGCAACACAACAGCAAGTGACCACTGCCAGGCTATGAGAGGACTCACCACTGAACTCAAAATAACCACACCCACAATTACACAGAACTTTATTGCTTAAAACATCTTAAACTAAGAAGTTAGAAAAAATGCACCCCCTTATTATCTATAAAGACAAATACCATTTTTGGAGAAATTAAATTAAATTAAATTGATTAAATTAAACCCCAACAAAGATGAGGATATTTCAGCCATTTCCTGAAGTACTGACAAGAACAGATGTTTTTGATATGGAGGAATAGTGAAGAGCAAATATCGTTAAGGAAGATGAAAGTAGAGAAAAAGATGGCATTCCACTGCAGGTTGTTCAGAGATGTAACACTGATATGCAACCAAGCTTACTTAACTGACAGAGACCAGGTCAGTTGGTCGCCCTAAAAATCATCCAGATGACCCAACAGAAATTCACCCAGTTTGGCAGGAAATGTGGTCAGGATTATGCTGTTCAGTTTGTGTCTGCAAAATAAGTCTCTCCAACATGATAATCAGGACATTGTATTGTGTTGTGGAATTTTGTGTATGTTTAAAAACCCTGCTAAACTACTAGGGGTGATTGAAAAGTTTTGAGTCTGACCCAGAAAAAAATAGGGTGTGTGTATGTGTGTGTCTGTGAGCATGTGTTGGTTTCATACATTAATTTGGTAGTTTCGAGGTATCGGCATCAATTTGATCAGCTAGCACTTAGCTTAGGTTCGTGTGTTATACATCATACGGATAAAGTGAGGAACCTTGGAGTAATTTTTGATCCTACATTGTCCTTTGATCTCCACATTAGAGACATTACGAGGACTGCTTTCTTCCATTTACAAAATATAGCGAAGATTCGTCCCATCCTGTCTATGGCTGATGCTGAGACTTTGATTCATGCATTTGTCTCTTCTAGACTGGACTATTGTAATGCTCTATTTTAGGTCTTACTGCAGGATTAGGGGTCTTCAACTGGTTCAAAACCCTGCTGCCAGACTTTTGACACAAAGCAGAAAGTTTGACCACATTACGCCCATTTTGGCGTCCCTGCACTGGCTTCCAGTTGCTGCAAGATCGGATTTTAAAATACTGTTATTAGTTTATAAAATTGTTCATGGACTTGCACCTCCCTATCTGGCTGACCTGGTAAGCCCCTATGTACCAGCTCGGGCCCTGCGTTCTCAGGGTGCAGGACGTCTGTGTGTTCCCAGGGTGAATAAAAAGTCTGCCGGTCACAGAGCTTTCTCCTACCGTGCCCCAGCTCTGTGGAACGATCTCCCAGCACACATTCGGCAGTCTGATACTGTGGAGACTTTTAAGTCACGTTTAAAGACTCATTTGTTTTCCCTGTTTTATCATTAGTGTTATGATGTGTTTTTATTCTTGTATTCTTTTATGCTCGTATTTTCATTGTGTTTTAAATTTTTAATTCAGTTTTTGTTGTTGTTGTTTTATGTTGTATGAAGTGCCTTGAGACGATTTTGTCGTGAATTGGCGCTATATAAATTAATAAATTTGATTTGATTTGATTTAGTTTCAGAATAGTTGCAGAGCAGCTGTGCCTTTGATGGCTTTGGGAACATCAGGTTGCCCAGATAATAAAGCCTGATTTACACTTCTCCGTCTCCACAGCTCTGTAATGATGCAGAGAATCTCTGCATTGCTGCGTACCCTCTCCGAGCCCCTCTCTGTAACCTGACATGCTCCTCCCAAAAATTTAAACTACACGTCAAAACGACGGAGACCGCAAGAGCTGTGATTGGTCACTTTGCCAGTTTCACTTCTTCATCTCTCATCATATTTAAAGGTTGTTTCAGTGCGCACGCGGATTACATTTCAATCATGGATCAAATACAGGGATGTTTGGCACAAAAGTCTGCAAATATAACCAACTTTACAACACAGAGTCGAAAAACTACGACACTCAAATGACCTGCAGTTCATGGAGGGAAATTGCACATGATGTTGGTTTGAAGGTTGATGATTGTACAAAGAAGTGGAGCTTGTTGAGGGGAAAAATTAGTCCAGAAAAAAGGAGAAGAGATAAAAACAACACCTTCATGAACTGTCAGGGTTTGAATTTTTGTCTGGTTATTTGGTTTTTATTTTTCTGGTTTGTTATTTTTTTCTTATTCATTGTTTTTTTTGTGTGTGTGTATTCTCTTGTTGGGTTTTTCTGCTTGGGTCTGTCTGTCTGTATCTCTATTGTCTGTCTCTTGCTTCTTGGTGATGGGTGTTTCACTCTCTCTGGCCACACCCTGGTTCTGGTGCTTTCCACGCACACCTGTTCCTGATTTGCAGCTGGTCACCCGGGGTTATATAAGCTCACTGGGTGCTTTAGTCCCTCGCCAGATTGATGTGCCTTGTGCCTCTTTCCAGCTCTGTTCCTTGCATTCCATAGTCGTGCCTGCCTTATTGCGTTCCCGACCTCCTGCCTGTTTGTTTATCCACGCCTAAGCTTGATGATTTTTGTACTGCTGTATTTTCTGGACTGCCTACTTGTGTACCGACCTCTGCTATCCTCATAAGTAAAGCCTGGACCACCACTAACAAGAATCTTGGTAGGTTTTCCCACATTTTTTATGTTCCAGCTTTATTTGAAAATAGATGAAATTTATTTTTTTCCCCAAAATTCTACACACAATAACCCACAACTAACTTGCTAATTTATTAAAAATAAAATAACAAAGAAATCACATATACATAAGTATTCACAACCTTTGGCCATGAAGCTCAAAATTGAGCTCAGGTGCATCCTGTTTCCACTGATCATCCTTGAGATGTTTCTACAGTTTAATTGGATTCCACCTGGGGTAAATTCAGTTGATTGGACATGATTTAGAAAGGCACACACCTGTCTACATATAAGGTCCCACAGTAGACAGTGCATGTCAGAGCACAAACCAAGCATGAAGTCAAAGGAATTGTCTGTAGACTTCTGAGACAGGATTGTCTCAAGGCACAAATCTGGGTAAGGACACAGAAATATTTTTGTTGCTTTGAAGGTCCCATTGAGCACAGTGGCCTCCATCATCTGTAAATGGAAGACGTTTGGATCCACCAGGACTCTTCCTAGAGCTGACTGCCCATCTAACCTGAGTCATCAGGGGAGAAGGGCCTTAGTCAGAGAGGACACCAAGAACCCGATGGTCACTAGGGTTGGGTATCGAGAACCGGTTCTCTTCGAGTATTGTTAAGAAATGATTCGATCCACCGATATCAATAGTCTTTTTGCTTAACGATTCCTTTATCGGTCCTTCAGAACGGTCGTTGTTTTTGGGTGCGTTGTCGGGAAAAATGATCATTTTTCTACGTTGATTACAGACCCTGTCGTGGCTCTGTAATCCACAGTTTCTGCAGCGCGACACCACTTTGAAGCGTGAAGCTTTGAAGCAATGCTTTGATCCACTGGCTCGTGGTTCTTTGATTCGTTGTTCTTCAGAAGCGACAAGTCCGCTTCTTAACCCCTCTCAAAGCCATTAAAATATCATGAGTCACTTTTGTGTGGATTAAAGTCACTAACTGGGACTCTTGTCTTGTTGCAGTCAAGAAACGAGAATCGTCCTCCGTTCCGTTGGCACAGCTCAATACATGTCAACCCCTTTGAGGGTCCACCTGTATAACCAAGTGAGAAAATTCATAAAATCAACACAAAATCCTTATAACCTCCAAATCATCCAAAATCAGTTTTATTACAGTACACACAACCATATAGCGGTATCACATAACTGGGTTTTTGTCCACACATTATGAGTTACCACAATGACATTAAAGTCATTTAATGTCATTTCCTCCACAGTTGAATTTCAAACAATAGAGATCCAGTATTCATGCGTCAAGCTGAATTTTATAGAACTGAATGTCAAATTTAGTTATTTTTTACAGAAACAAGAACTGTGTGTCACTAGTGGAAATACATGAATAAAATGAAAAATAAATCGAATATAATGAACAAAATAAAACATACCTCAGAACTTCATCAAGTGTATCGAAAATTGCCTCGCCAGTGCTGATGTTGCAGACTGGCATGTCGATGATCCTTGACTTCGCCCCTGTGTTTATTAGGGATGGGTATCAATAAGATTTTATCGATATAGATACCATTATCGATTCCACTTATCAATCCGATTCCTTATCGATTCCCTTATCAATACCTCTTTTGAATTTTTTGTGTACTAAAAGCAGGATTTATAGGTTTTGTATGTCAGTGGGTCAAAGAGCTTTTTCTTATCGTGCACCCACTCTGTGGAACGGTCTTCCTGCGACTGTGAGACAGTCGGAGTCCATGGGCATTTTTAAGTCAAGACTTAAAGCCTATTTTTATTCTCTTTCTTATGAATAGTTTTTATTTTTTATCTGTTTTATTCTTTTACTTCTGTTTTTAATTATGTATTTTAATGTTTTAATTTTTATTTATTTATTTTAATTTTTTATGTTGAACTTTTCTATGTGAGGCGCCTTGAGACACATTTTGTTGTGATTTGACGCTTTATAAGCCGATTAAATTGAAATTGAATTGAAATTGAACAACATTTTATTTAGTTTTAAAGTAAATAAATATGAAATTGGTCACTGGATTCTTAAACTTTGGACATAATAAACTCTATATGATGGATCCTTGATCTCTGGACATAAATAGGAATAAACAAAATCTGTAGTTTTTGTCAAAAGCATTTCATTTCAGACATTATTGGCATAAATGTCTTTCCATACATCTGAGCTGAGCTCTTGCAGCTGGCTGTGCTGAATGTCAGGATGTAATTTATAAAGAACACAGCATCTCTCATTTTGGGAGGAAAAAACTTTTAGTGGATTGTAGTTTCTTGTCTGTATTACAACGTTTGTAAGAGGTGTCATTTTATTTAAAGTGGCAATTGGTTTTGAAGTTATTAATTCCGAGTGGACTCTGTCTCGGCAGAGAGCCACGCAGCGTTTGGAGCTGTGCCAACAGAACGGAGGACGATTCTCGTTTCTTGACTGCAACAAGACACGAGTCCCGGTTAGTGACTTTAATCCACCCAAAAGTGACTCATGGTATTTTAATGGCTTTGAGAGGGGGTTAAGAAGCAGACATGCCGTTTCTGAAGAGCAGCGAATCAAAGAACCAATGAGCAAGTGGATCGAAACATTGCTTCAATGGTTTACGCTTCAAAGTGGTGTCGCGCTGCAAAAACGGTTGATTACAGACGCGCTGCAGACCAAACCCTGAATATCCGTAAGACTTTATTTGTACATCTGTATGACGCTGAAACTCGGAAAATCCGTATAATTTACGGACAAGCCGTATAGGTTGGCATGTATGCAGCTCCAAACACTGCACTGCTCTCTGCCGAGACAGTCCACTCGGAATTAATAACTTCAAAATGAATTGCCGCTTTAAATAAAATAACACCTCTTTATAAATGTTGTAATACAGACAAGAAACTACAGCTGACTAAAACGTTTTTTCCTCCCAAAATGAAATGTGCTACATTCTTTATGAATTTCATCCTGATGTGCAGCACAGCACAGTTGCAAGAGCTCAGCTCAGATGTATGGAAAGATATTCATGCCAATAATGTCTGAAAGGAAATCGTTTTGACGAAAAACTACATATTTTGTTTATTTCTATTTATGTCCACAGATCAAGGATCCACCACTTAGAGTTTATTATGTCCAGAGTTTAAGGATTCAGTAACCAATTTCATATTAATTTACTTTAAGACTCAATAAAATGTTGTTCAATTTCAATTCAATTTCAGTTTAATCAGCTTATAAAGCGCCAAATCACAACAAAGTCTGTCTCAAGGTGCCTCACACAAAACAGTTCAATATAAAAAAAATTAAAAATAAATAAATAAAAATTTAAAAAATATATAATTAAAAACAGAAGTAAAAGAATAAAACAGATAAAAAATAAAAAAAAACTATTCACAAGAAAGAGAATAAAAATAGGCTTTAAGTCTTGACTTAAAAATGTCCACGGACTCAGACTGCTTCACAGTAGCAGGAAGACCCTTCCACAGAGATGACAGCCCATCTAGAGTTTGCCAAAAGTCACCTGAAGGACTCTCAGACAATAAAACATAATTCTCTGGTCTGATGAGACAAAGATTGAACTCTTTGGCATGAATGCCAGGTGTCATGTTTGGAGGAAACCAGGCACCATCCCTACAGTGAAGCATGATGGTGACAGCGTCATGCTGTGGGGATGTTTTTCAGTGGCAGGAACTGAGGGACTAATCAGGATTGAGGGAAAGATGAATGCAGCAATGTATGGAGGCATCCTGGATGAAAACCTGCCCCAGAGCGCTCTTGACCTCAGACTGGGGTGACAGTTCATCTTTCAGGAGGACAATGACCCTAAGCACAAAACCAAAATAACAAAGGAGTGGCTTGAGGACAACTCTGTGAATGTCCTTGAGTGGCCCAGCCAGAGCCCAACGTGAATCTGATTGAACATCTCTGAAGAGATCTGAAAATGGCTGTGCACCGATGCTCCCTATCCATCCTGATGGAGCTTGAGAGGTGCTGCAAAGAGAAATGGGCAAAACTGCCCAAAGATAGGTGTGCCAAGCTTATGGCATAATATTCAAGAAGACCTGAGGTTGTAATTGCTGCCAAAGGTGCATCAAAAAAGTATTGAGCAAAGGGCGTGAATACTTACGTACACGTGATTATTGAGGGTTTTTTTAAATATTATTTTTAATAAATTTACAAAAATTAAAAAAAAAAACTTTTGTCACGTCATTATGAAGTGTTGTGAGTTGAATTTTGAAGGGAAAAAATGAATTTACTCCATTTTGGAATACAGCTGTAACATAACAAATGTGGAAAAACTGAAGTGCTGTGAATACTTTCTGGATGCACTGTAGCTGTGCTTGATGTCTCCAGTCTGTCACTAAGCAGCATACAAATGAGTTTTCAAATGAGAAAGAACTGAAGTTTGACACGACTGTGAAGTTTATGCCATTGGTGATCTGTAATGTTCCTGATAAAAAATCTTCTGCCTGTAGTGTTCTGTGATTGGAAAATCTGCTTTGATGTTCTGCCAGCCATATTTGGTTGTTGAATACTGATATGGTTTTGTTTCCTCCTGAGATGAAAGTGGGGTAGGTAAAATGCAACTCCCTTCTGTACCGGTGGTCTATCAAGATGCGCTCCCCGTTGAGTTGATCTCGTTGTCGTGCCCATTGACAGTTATGTGTGTCAAGATGAGCTCCCCATCATCTAATGACAATATTTTGCTTCAAAGACAGCATTTACATGCAAGTCTTTACTTGACGTTTATTACTGTATTTTTATGTAAAGACTAAACTCACATGGGTTTTCTTCGGTAGTGGAGCTCATCTCGATGGGTGACTGCATCCCCTAAAGATGAGCTCCACCACACAACTATGCATGTGCACCTCACCTGTCGATTTGAGCTCAACCACTGAAGAAAAGTAGAAAACCCACATAAGTTTTGTCTTTACATAAAAATACAGTAATGTGTCTTTTCAATTTTCAAAAAGTAAACATTTGCATGTACACATGCTGTCTTTAAAGCAGAATATTGTCGTTGCATGACGGGGAGCTCATCTTCATGGGGAGATGCGCATGTGCAGTTGCACGGTAAAAAGAGGTAGATAAACTGGACCGGTGGGCGAGTTAAAGACCAGGGTAGAGAGAATGCATGTACAGTTGCGCAGTGGGTAACCTCACGACGGGGAGATCATCTCATTGGGACACCGGTTGACTTAACTTTACAGATTAGCATATGAACAAAGAACGTGAGATCAGGTCGTGAATGTTTCAGGTGGCACTGGCAGATCCTGCTGTTGACACGTGCATGTCTGTGCCTGCCTGTTTTTTTTGTTTGTTTTTTTTGAGAGGTCACTTAAGTGTTTTTACTGCAGTATTTACAGAGCTCAGATAAATAATAGATTGTGTGTTTAAGTTGGTGTTTCTTACTGGTTTGCAGAGCTCTGAAGTTCTGCGGAACGGGAGGACGTTCACATGTGAAGCTTGTGATCGAGTGGGAGCAAAAAATTAAAGAATGGTAAGTGTGCAGGAAAATTCTGACTATGGTTGTACAAAATTAAATGCAAACAGCTATGCATGGATAAACATTGGGGGTGTAACAATTAAACAATTGGAATCAAAAATCAATTTTAAAGTAAAACATATGACTACATAGACATACACACCCCTGAATCAGTCTGAATGGACCATGAACTGGTCGATGACTATTTTATTCAGCTGTATTACTTTATCACTCTATAACCCCAATTCCAATGAAGTTGGGACGTTGTGTAAAATATAAATAAAAATGGAATACAATGATTTGCAAATCCTCTTCAACCTATATTCAGTTGAATACACCACAAAGACAAGATATTTAATGTTCAAACTGATAAATTTATTGTTTTTGTGCAAATATTTGCTCATTTTGAAATGCATGCCTGCAACACGTTTCAAAAAAGCTGGGACAGTGGTATGTTTACCACTGTGTTACATCACCTTTCCTTCTGACAACACTCAGTAAGCGTTTGGGAACTGAGGACACTAATTGTTGAAGCTTTGTAGGTGGAATTCTTTCCCATTCTTGCTTGATGTATGACTTCAGTTGTTCAACAGTCTAGGGTCTCCATTGTTGCATTTTGCGCTTCATAATGCATTTCATAATGTGCCACACATACTACGAAGCCACGCTGTTGTAACGTGCAGAATGTGGCTTGGCATTGTCTTGCTGAAATAAGCAGGGACGACCCTGAAAAAGACGTTGCTTGGATGGCAGCATGTGTTGCTCCAAAACCTGGATGTACCTTTCAGCATTGATGGTGCCATCACAGATGTGTAAGTTGCCTATGCCATGAACAGTAACACACCCCATACCATCACAGATGCTGGCTTTTGATCTAAGCCCACAGGCATTCAATGTTGGTTTTCGGCCTTGCCACTTATGTGTAGAAAGTTCTCCAGATTCTCTGAATCTTCTGATTATATTATGGACTGTAGATGATGGAATCCCTGAATTCCTTGCAATTGAATGTTGAGAAACATTGTTCTTAAACTGTTGGACTATTTTTTCATGCAGTTGTTCCAAAGTGATGATCCTTGCCCCAACTTTGCTTGTGAACGGCTGAGCATTTTGGGGGTGCTCCTTTTATACCAAATCATGACACTCACAATTAGTGTCCTCACTTCCCAAACACTTATTGAGTGTTGTTAGAAGGAAAGTTGATGTAACACAGTGGTAAACATACCACTATCCCAGCTTTTTTGAAACGTGTTGCAGGCATCCATTTCAAAATTAGCAAATATTTGCACAAAACAATAAAGATTATCAGTTTGAACATTAAATATCTTGTCTTTTTGGTGTATTCAATTGAATATAGGTTGAAGAGGATTTGCAAATCATTGTATTCTGTTTTTATTTACATTTCACACAACATCCCAACTTCATTGGAATTAGGGTTGTATATAGGCCCCTGGTCCATACACTGGTTTCTTAGATGAATTTGGTGACTTTATCTTGAACTTGTCAACTAGTGCAGATAACATTCTGATTATTGGTGTCTTCAACATTCATATACAGTTATGCTCAAAAGTTTGCATACCCTGGCAGAATTTTTGCTTTTTTGGCCATTTTTAAGAGAATATGAATGACAACACAAAAACTTGTTTTTCACTCATGGTTAATGGTTGGGTGAAGCCATTTATTGTCAAACAACTGTGTTTCCTCTTTTTGAAACAAAATGACAAGAGAACTACCCAAATGAGCCTGATCAAAGGTTTACATACCCCTGTTCTTAATACTGTGTATTGCCCCCTTTAACATCAATGACAGCTTGGAGTCTTTTGTGGTAGTTGTGGACGAGGCTCTCTGATGGTAAAGCTGCCACTGAATATGTTTCGGACTTGGACACCACTATGGTTTTGGTGCTGTTTGATCTTAGTGCTGCATTTGATTCTGTGGCTCATCATGTTCTACTCGATAGGCTGGAGAATTATTTTAGGATTACTCCTTGCATAGTTGACATCATACCTGCCCAGTCATTCTCACTGTGTTTTGTAGAATAACATCTATCACACTGACAAAGTGAGGAACCTTGGGGTAATTTTTGATCCTATGTTGTCCTTTGACCTCCACATTAAAGATATTAAGAGGACTGTTTTCTTCCACCTGCGAAATATAGTTAAGATTCATCCCATCCTGTCTATGGCTGATGCTGAGACCCTGATTCATGCATTTGTTTCTTCTAGATTGGACTACTGCAATGTTCTATTTTCTGGTTTATTGCAGTCCAGCATTAGGGGTCTCCAGTTGGTTGAAAATGCTGCTGCCAGACTTTTGACAGCAAGCAGAAAGTTTGAAAACATTACACCCATTTTGGCATCTCTTCACTGGCTTCCTGTCCCTGTGAGATCAGATTTTAATGTTCTGCTATTAACCTATAAAATTAGTCAGTGACTAGCTCCTCCCTACTTAACTGACCTAATTATACCCTACATACCGGCCCAGGCTCAGGGTGCAGGACTACTTTGAGTCCCTAGGGTGAATAAAAAGTCTGCGGATCACAGCGCTTTCTCTTATTTTTCCCCTGTTCTGTGGAATGATCTCCCTGTGTCAAAAAAACAGTCAGATTCTGTAGAGACTTTCAAGTCCAGACTTAAGACGCACTTATTTTCCCTTTCGTATGGCTAGCATACTGGCATTGTATGTTAGTATGCTTTCTACCCTTTTAAATTCATTTTATTGTTAAACCGAGCGGGCCATGGCCTCAACTTTAAAGTCTGGGTCTTTTAAAAGTGAAGCTTAGGACTAGTGGCCGGCGATCACCTTCATATTTCTTCTGTTTTTCTTGTTGCTCACTACTGACAAATTATACTGTATTTGTTGTCTTTCTGCCGCCTGATTCTGTTTTTCTCTGTTTGAGGTGCGGCTCCATCCAGAGATGGGAGTGGGTGTCTTCTTCTGCAGGCCTCTTGTCCTGTGCACCATCATGGACTCTCAAAATTTCCTGTATATTTGTATTGTCAACTGTGTTGGTAGCATGGCCCAAGCAGACGGTTACCCCTTTGAGTCTGGTCTGCTTGAGGTTTCTTCCTCAAATCATCAGAGGGAGTTTTTCCTTACCACTGTCATTTGCGTGCTTGCTCTAGGGGTTGGTAAGGTTTGACTTACTTGTGTGAAGCTCCTTGAGGCAACTCTTTGTTGTGATTTGGCGCGACATAAATGAAATAAATTGAAATTAATGATATAAAATGGTTCCGCTTGTTTCATTCCTACTTCCCCATCTTCAAGTTCTCAGTCGCGGTAGGTGGAATAATAGCTAAATACTCCCATTTGAATTTGACGTTTGGTTCACAGTTTTTTTAATGCTGTCATCACTGTTGAGAATGAGAAAGTTTTGCCATGCTGTTCATGCTATGGTCACAGTAGCTGGCTTCTTCTTTTGGGATTCTTCTATGTTACGCACGTTCTCTGTGTGGTGCTGCTCCCAGTGGTGAACAAAAGGCAGGCAAAAGCAGCACCAACATGCTGCAGCACAGTAGCAAAACCTTGAAGAATATACCTGCATTTTCATGAAATAAACAATGTGTCATCCTTGGGTGGGAAAAGTACAGAGCAACCAGAAAGTATTCACAGTGCTACACTTTTTTTCACATTTGTTTATGTTGCAGATTTATTCCAAAATGGAAGAAATGTATTTTGTTCCTCATATTTCTACACACAGTAATGGCAATGTGAAAAGGTTTTGAAAGTATTCACAGCCTTTGCCATGAAGCTCAAAATTGAGCTCAGGTGCATCCCGTTTCCACTGATCATCCTTGAGATGTTTCTACAGCTTAACTGGAGTCCACCTGGGTAAATTCAGTTGATAGGATATGATTTGGAAAGACACACATCTGTCTACATTTAAGCTCCTACAGTTGACAGTGCATGTCAGAGCACAAACCAAGCATGAAGTTGAAGGAATTGTCTGGAGACCTCACAGACAGGATTGTCTCGAAGCACAAATCTGAGGAAGGGTACAGAAACATTTCTCCTGCTTTGAAGGTCCCAGTGAGCACAGTGGCCTCCATCATCTGTAAATGGAAGAAGTTGGGATCCACCGGGACTCTTCCTAGAGCTGGATGCCCATCTAAACTGAGTGATCGAGGGAGAAGGGCCTTAGTCAGGGAGGTGACCAAGAACCCAATGGTCACTCTGTCAGACCTCCAGTATTCCTCTGTGGAGAGAGGACAACCTTTCAGAAAGACAACCATTTCTGCAGCAATCCACCAGTCAGGCCTCTATGGTAGAGTGACCACATGGAAGCCACTCTTTAGTAAAAGGTACATAACCCAGGTGAAGTTTGCCAAAAGGCAACTGAAGAACTCTAAAACATGAGAAACTAAATTCTCTGGGCTCATGAAACAGAGGTTGAATGTTTTGGCATGAATTCCAGGTGTCATGTTCAGCGGAAACAAGGAACTGCTCATCATCTAGCCAGTACCATTCCTACAGTGAAGCATGGTGGTGGCAGCATCATGCTGTGAGGATGTTTTTCAGCAGCAGGAACTGGGAGACTAGTCAGGATTGAGGGAGAGATGAGTGCAGCAATGTACAGTGACCTTCTGGATGAAAACCTGCTCCAGAGCGCTCTTGACCTCAGACTGAGTCTACGGTTCATCTTTCAGCAGGACAGTGACCCTAAGCACACAGCCAAGATATCGAAGGAGTGGCTTCAGGACAACTCTGTGAATGTCCTCGAGTGGTCCAGCCAGAGCCCAGACCTGAATCTAATTGAACATCTCTGGAGATATCTGAAAATGGCCGTGCACCAACACTCCCCATCCAACCTGATGGAGATTGAGAAGTGCTGCAAAGGAATGGGCAAAACTGGCCAAAGATAGGTGCACCAAGCTTGTGGCATCATATTCAAGAAGACTTGAGGCTGTAATTGCTGCCAAAGGTGCATTAACAAAGTATTGAGCAAAGGGTGTGAATCCCTATGTACGTGTTTTTTTTTTTGTTTGTTTGTTTGTTTTTTTCATTTTTAATAAATTTGCAAAAATAAAAAAAAAATTAATTTACTCCATTTTGGAATGAGGCTGTAACATAAGACATGTGGATAAAGCTATGAAAATGTTCTGGATGCACGGTATAATCAGTCTAAAGTATAATAATTAAAACTTGTATTTGATGTGACACAATTTGTATTTTGATGTGACACAGTGTAAACTGTGTCACATCAAATTGCGTGGTATCAAAGCATTTCATTATCAGAATCATTGTTCCTGAATTGTACCATAGACCATCTATTTAGATATGTACTTTGTCATTTTATAAGGGAGAGATGCACACCCCTGAAAAACACAGTTGTGTTTCTTGTGACAATAGGATTAGTCTTTTGCTTGATTGCCTTGGTATAAAGATTTGAGTATTCAGATACGTGTATTGAAACATAGTTTAATAATAACAATAATCCTTCTGTGTGTCTTTTATAGTGTGTTTGGCAGCATCCAGGAGGAGGTGGTGAGGGATGCTGAGAGCGTGAGGGCCCAGCAACAGCAGCACCTGCAGCAGCACAGCTGTACTTTAGATGAGTGTTTTCAGCTGTATACCAAAGAAGAACAGGTGAGATTCAAAGGAACATGACAGTGAGTTGTGTTCTGTTTGGGGGGAGAGGGAGGGTCTCTTCATATTGCAGAACAGGTAGATCGGTGTGACAGGAGTTGGTCTCCCAGTTTGCAAAAACAGGCTCCATTCCCTGTTACACTACCTGTCTGGGGATACGTCACTTCATTTACATTGTCTTAGCTAATCCAGCTGTAAATGAGGGCCAGCTTTGACTTACCTATCATGGACTGCCTACCCATCCAGGATGGAATCTACGGGTTAGGAACTAAGGCTGCCATGATTGGTCGACTAGTCACGATTATGTTGACTGTCAAAGTTGTGAGTAATTAATTTAATAATCAATGTCATTGTTGATGTTTTTAAGCTGTGTTTTTCTCTCAAAGCTGCCGCTGTACCTTCCACTGTCTTTCTGTCCTTGACGCACATGCGCAGTAGTGATAATCCGGGTCAGTCATGATGTCTTATCTTCAATGGCTTACTCCAATTAAGGGTTATGGGGGCTGAAGCCTATCCCAGCAGTCATAGGGTGTGAGATGGAGTACACCCTGGACAGGACTCCAGTCTGTTATAGGGCCACATATAGACACTAAGCCACCATGCTGCCAGCAAACATACAATAGAATTAAATACAAAACGTTTTAAAGAAAATCCTCGATCCCACTTCATCATGAAGCTATATCACTGGTGATGCAACAGACAAAAGTTACGCTATGAGCACTTTCTCCAACTACAATGGAAACCTATAGCTCCTTCCGAATTTTCTTTGTGGTTTCACTCAATAGTCTCCTTCCAGTATGGTCACTTCACTGCCTGGTTGAGTCATTTTCACCTTATTGGAAAGAACTCTCTCACCACTCAATCAAAAACAAACAATGACAGCAAAAAACAATCTGCAATGTATTTACATTTCAGCCTTTAATTATAAAACTAGCATCAAAATACTGAGCTGCCAAATCCACATGAAAGCAAAAGGTTCGTCACTAAGGTTAGAGGTAGTGTTATTGTACAAAACACAGTGAAAACGACTGCTCAGGTATGATGTCAACCATACAAGCAGTAATCCTAAAATGATTCTCCAGCCTATCGAGTAGAATATGATGATCCACAGTATGAAATGCAACACTAAGATTGAACAGCACCAGAACCATAGTGGTGTCCAAATCCATTGCAAGCAGATCATTCACCACTTTAGTGTGAGCCATCTCTGTGGAATGATCTTTTCTAAAAGCAGACTGTAGTGTCTTAAAAAGATTATTCTCAGTAAGGTGATGGGGAGGTGATGGTCTAGTGGTTAAGCATTGGGCCTCAGTCCAGAGGATCCTTGGTTGAAATCCCAGCCTGACCAGAATATCACTAAGGGCCCTTGGACAAGGTCCTTCATCCCCTAGTTGCTCCCAGTGTGTAGTGGGCGCCTTGCATGGCAGCAGCCTGACATCGGGGTGAACGTGAGACATTATTGTTGCAAAGCGCTTTGAGCGTCTGATGCAGATGGAAAAGTGCTATATAAAGTGCTATATATATTTTTTTTTTCACGTAGTTGTTCACAAAGTGGTGATCCTTGCCCCATCTTTGCTTGTGAATGGCTGAGCCTTTTGGGGATGCTCCATTTATACCCAATCATGACAGTCACAATTAGTGTCCTTAGTTCCCAAATGCTTATTGAGTGTTGTTAGAAGGAAAGGTGATGTAACACAGCAGTAAACATACCACTGTCCCAGCTTTTTTGAAACGTGTTGCAGGCATCCATTTCAAAATGAGCAAATATTTGCACAAAAACAGTAAAGTTTATCAGTTTGAACATTAAATGTCTTGTTTTTGTTGTGTATTCAACTGAATATAGGTTGAAGAGGATTTGCAAATCATTGTATTCTGTTTTATTTACATTTTACACAACGTCCCAACTTCTTTGGAATTGGGGTCATAATTCAAGTTATACTTGGCCTGTTAACAAAATTTAAAAAGTTGTGTGGAGGTTGAATTCCACATGTTCAACACACATTCAAACAGACACTCAGAGTGGAGTAGATTGTGTGCTATGTCCTCTTAATTAGGTCATGTGGCTTTTGACACGAGGGTGCGTCAGTCAACTCCAAAGGGTTAAAATAAGGCTGTAACAAAGATTAAAACAAAGAAACGATGGCTTTATTTCACAAAATTTGGCAATAGTCTTTCAGAGGGTTATAAATTTAAAAATCTTCTGAGGGAAGCTGGCCCCAGCCTTCCCTTTCCTGCATCGCTTAGTGCGCAGCTCGCTGCAAGGAGAACTTTAGCGGCTGCAGAACTTCAGTGGCTGCAGAACTTTTCCCCCTGCGCTCGGTGTGTGGCACACTGCAGGAGAACTTTAGTGGCTGTACAATAATTTTAGCGGTTGTACGGGAACTTGTCCCCCAAGAACTTTTCCCAGAACTGCACAATGATCCACACCAGTGAACCGCCGAGCGCTGTCCCACGGAAAAAGCACGTTATGAGGAACGGAAAAAAAAAAAAACACTACGGTGTGAAACGGCAGACGAGTCTCTTTTCTTGCCCGCAATAACAGACGATAGTTCGGTAGCAACTTTAATCAGCAGAAAAGTGAGTCATTATTGACATCTTTCAATGAATTTGACTGAGGTTGATGAAAAAACATAATTTCTCTTGGTTGGTTTTGGACCAGCAGCAGGTCCACAATCAACCAAGAGAAATGATTCAAGATTCATACAACTTTATTGATCCCTAAAAGGGCATTTCATCTTCACACCCAATTACCTCAAACAAAGTTGAATGTAATAGTTGAACGTAATAACGGCACACATCAGAATTAAAACAACCGCACATATACTTTTGATTTGTTTATGTACGCTAAGCTTTGAAACCATCCGAATTGATACAATGAGTTTGCGGGGGCTGCAGCAGCATTTCCGCCGTGCAGCCAAGCACGGGGGGTAGGGTGGTAGCGGGTGGGGGTAGGGGTGCCCACCCCCACACACCCTTGGAAACAGGTAATGGCCCAACTGCAGCATAATTTTTTTCAGGCAGCAGTTTATGCTGTTATAATGCTGGCGAGAACCCTGACAGGTTCTCTTCGTTCTCCAAGAAACAGACTCTCTTTAGACATTTCTCCCCATCATGACCAAAATATTCTGACATGATCTTATGCTGGAATTGCAGGAATAACTTGAGCTATAAGAACCTAGGGCTATGTGTCTATGTGTTTAACCTTGGCCATTTTTATTATTCTCCAAAACCCAATAAGAGGATGCTATCTTTGTCTGTTCAGTAGATGGCAGTGATGTATTGTAACATGACTTTGATAACACAACAAAAACAACTCACAATGATGCATGACTGAGCTTACACAGATACATTAATGTTGTGACAAAGACAGATCACCAAAGTGGCACAAAGCAGGAATATGGGGAGTGTTGTGGTGAACAACCTTGTGACATCCCTCCAGAAACACCTCAAAATTCACAGCCCAATTCAGTGTTTTAATCCTCTGGGGTCCAGGAGTGATTATCTGATTTTCCCATACTATCAGCAGTTCCCTTTTTAAGGAACCTTTTTCATATAATGCCCATGTGTTGCATATAAAAATATTCACAATACTGGCTTGGAGAATGTGTCATGTATTTCTTAAGAGCACTGAATGTCTCAATCTGAAAAAATTAAATGTTTTTTTTTTTTTTTTTTTTTTTAGAAAATTCTTTAAATCTTTATTGTAAATGCACCTTTATTATTTTTTTAATTTATAAAGGTTTAGTGGCAGTGTGAAACAATTTGACTCTTGAACAGAGTGACTGCACTGCAGTGGCAGGGATAGAGACACGTGCAACTTTCTTTAGGATCTAGGTTTGGCTTTGATGCAAAGATAGTCTGCAACAGGGATTGAAACAAGAGGTGACCATCTGTAGTTCCAGAAACTAATCAAATGAAGTCTGACATTCTGTCGCTAATCTTTTCATAGAAACATCACAAAACTGACATAGTTGATGTGCCTGCATGTCCATTAACCCAAAAGAGTTATGTAGTGATCGAGTTGATACTTGTGTTGCTCACTTGTGTGTGTGAGATCTTTATCAGCTTTGTCTTCACTGATGCTCGACCGGAATGAGTGAACAAAGACAGCGGCAGAGCAGAGACCTGGATTGTAACTTTCAATATCTAATTCAACTTAATGTCTGTTTCTCCACATTTGTTTATCATTGCTGCAGCTGAAGTTTAGATCAAAACATCATTTGTATTTTCGAGTACTTTTTAATTAGTTTGGTTTCAGTGAGTAACTGACTGTGTAACTGTTTCATCTATGATGATAGTTACTCAAAAGAAGCATCCACAATTTGGTCAGACAATTATAAAACAACTGTGGATGTTCAAGTGACAGAGGATTCGAGGGCCGGCCTGCCTGCTGAATATTTACCGAATACAGAATTGTGTAGGACACCGCAACATTTTTCATGAGGCCTCAGTCATCTGCATGAAATTATACTCATGGTTTCATTTCATTATATAATAGCATCCACATTATGTAATACGGCAGCAAAATGTCATATATTTTAACTTCATGATGCAATAACACCACATTATGTTGTAACTCACCAAAATGTAACACACTGATTGATTCCAGCTTGCCCCAGATGATGCTTGGAAATGCCCACACTGTAAGCAGCTTCAGCAAGGCATGGTGAAGATGAGCCTGTGGACACTCCCTGACATACTAATCCTTCATCTCAAGCGCTTTCGGCAGGTAGGTGAATGACAAATTATTTACATAGAGTCAAGACACTATCACAGTGGCCCCATTTTGTTTTGGTTAGAGGTCCAGGTGGAACCGGACCATATCAGGCAATAGACCCAAATGCTAGGGAGCAGGACATGGGAAAGATTACAAAGGAAAAGATATTTATTTCTAAAAATAAAAATGCTGCACTGGGGTGCCTGCAGAATGGAGAGATGGCCTGCCTCCTGGCAGTGAAAATAGGGAGCTGCAGTATCCCGAGCCAGTCTTGAAGGAGAACTGATAACAGGGGTTCAGGGACCAGGGCCAGGTGGAACGCTCGCTTCCGAGACCAGGAACCAGGGGAATGAAGACACAATCAGTTGGTGAATGCACTCATAACACTGAAGCCTTGAAACAGACACAGTTCACAGAAGGCTTAACACAGGATTCTTCAGAGGTCTGGAAATAATGTTGTCTTCTTAGGAAATAAGGTGTAAGGAATCATTTACAGTTCATAAATTGTATCCAGAGGTCAAGTGCTGCTTATTGTGACGCAGTTCCAATTAAGCAGGACTTAGACAACTGTGCTCTTAACAGTTTGATATCAGAGTTCATGCAGTTCTTAGGAAGAGTTCTTGGAACAGTTCTTTATCTTAACACAGCCACAGACAGGAACGAGTGAGAATGGGATCCCACTGAGACAAGAAGGAACTTAGCTGGTGTGTAGCAGAGCTGCGCTCTGAGCAGAGAACCATAGAGTTCCAAAGTGGCATTGCTGTGTAGGTAGCCAGGAACCAGAGCAGCGTGGGAGCCACACAGGAAGCGTCTGGAACACCAGGAAACACAGTTCGCTCTAATACGGGAATTAAAGCATTGGCCAGGTTACCTTGAGCTTAGCTGCGGAAAGCTCTGATGTCTTGGGTGCTTGGAAGCAGCAGGAAGACGCGGTCAAGGTCACAGAGAGGAGTCATCAATCATCAGAGAGAATCTGGTGTGGCTCTAGGATCATGGAAGAATCTGGCAACTACTGATCAGAAAGTCAGGGTTTAAATACTCTGTCACTCATCAGCCACTCATCCGCTCCATGTGTGGAAAACAACTGAGGGCACCATCTGGGGGAAAAACTCACACGACACCTGGTTAAAAACAGAATTAAAACCAGGATCTGGGGGAAACCCTGACACATTAACATGAAAACTAAAATTGTTAATCTGATCGTTATCTGATTACTGGAGTTATCTCATTATTAAGTGGTCATACAAACGGCAAAATCCAGTATGCTTCATCAGATAACAACAGTTATCTGGTGATGAGTAATCCGATTAACACACCTGGATTTCTCCCCAATACTCTGATTTCTTTAGTTCATGTAAATAATTAATCTGGCATATTTTGTTCTTTTCTGTCTGCGCGTGTGTTAAAGCAATTGCCATCCACATTTCTAGAGGTACAGCAGGACACACGGTTGTTTCGTTGGGGCTCATAACATTCTTTGTCAGATCACAAAGTTCCGAAAGTTTGTTGTGTGTCCAAAAATTTACCAGAATGCACAAGGGATCCTCTGGAGTTGGACACGCTGTCGCATGGGTAGCAGTGAAATTTGAGGGCTTTGACGGACCAGACCCGGGGGCGTGGAATGTCTCATCGCTGTGGGGGAAGGAGCCGGAGCTTGTACAGGAGGTGGAGTGCTACCAGTTTAGATCTGGTGGGCCTCGCCTCCATGCACGACCTCTGCTCCGGAACCACTCTTCTTGATAGGGGTTGGACTTTGTTCTTCTCTGGAGTTGCCCCGGGTGTAAGGAGCTGGGCTGGTGTGGGGGTGTTCACGAGTCCTCCGCTGAGCACCACTACATTGGAGTTTACCCCAGCAGATTAGAGGGTCGCCTCCCTGCACCTTCGGGTTGGGGGGCGCTCTTGATTGTTGTTTGTGCATATGCACCGAACAGCAGTTCAGAGTATTTGTCTTGGAGTTTCTCACTGGAGTCTTGCATGATGCTGCAGTGGGGGATTCTATTGTTCTGCTGGGGGACTTCAACACACACAGGGGCAATGACAGAGACACCTGGAGAAGGTGTGATTGGGAGGAATGGCCTCCCTGATCTAAACCCAAGCACTGGTTTGGTATTGGACATTTGTGCTAATCATGGACTGTCCATAATGACCATCATGTTCAAACATAAGGATGCTCATAAGTGTACATTGTACCAAAGCACTCTAGGCCGAAAGTCAATGATCGATTTTGTGATCGTATCATCTGATCTGAGGCCGCATGTTCTTGACCTTCGGGTGAAGTGAGGTGCAGTGCTGTCAACCAATCACCATCTGGTGGTGAGTATGATCACAGAGGGTGGGGGAGGACTTTGGACAGACCTGGTAAGCCCAAATGGATAGTGTGAGTGAACTGGGAACTTCTGTAGGAGCCCACTGTCCGACTTCTCATCAACTCACACCTCCAGCTGAGCTTTTCTGGCATTCCTGTAGAGGTTGGGGGCATTGAACCAGAATGGGCATTGTTCAAAGCTTCCATTGCTGAAGCTGCAGCAGGGAGCTGTGGGCTGAAGGCCTTATGTGCCTCAAGGGGCAGCAAACATTTGAAAAATGTGGTGGACATCGGTGGTCAGGGAAGCCGTCTGACTGAAGGAGTCTTTCTGGGATATGTTATCTTGGAGGACTCCAGAGGCAGTTGCAAGGTACCGATAGCCTTGAAGGGTGGCAGCCTCTGCTGTGCGGGAGGCAGAGCAGCAGGTGTGGGAAGAGTTCAGAACAAGTATGGAGAAGAACTATCAGTCGGCACCATGGTGCTTCTGGAGGACCATGGGGCACCTGAGTAGGGGAAAACGGGGAACCATCCAAGTTGTTTACTGTAAGGATGGGACTCATGATCTCATCTAAGGAGGTAATCGGGCACTGGAAGATCACTTTGAGGAACTGTTGCATCAGACTAGAGCACCCTCTGTAGTAGAGGCAGAGCTGGATGCTGATGGGGGATCATCATCAATTTCCCTGGTGGAAGTCACTGAGGCAGTAAAACAACTGGCAAAGCCCCGGAAGTGAAATGGACTGCATTTATATAGCACTTTTCTATCTGCATCAGATGCTGAAATGGCTTTACAATAATGTCTCACATTCACACTGATTTGAGGGTACTGCCATACAAGATACTACACACTGGGAGCAACTAGGGGATTAAGAACTTTGCCCAAGGGCCCTTAGTGATTTTCCAGTCAGGCTGAGATTTGAACCGACGATCATCTGGTCTCAAGCCCAATGCTTTAACCACTAGACCATCACCTCTGATGGTTGATGAGATCCATCCAGAAATGCTGAAGGTCTCTGGGTGTGGAGGGACTGTTTTGTTTGAGATGTCTCTTCAACATTGCATGTAGGTCTGGGAGTGGCAAACCTGGGGTGGTGGTCCCCATATTTACAAAAGGGGACCAGAGAGTGTGTGCCAACTACAGGGGCATCACACTACTCAGTCTCCCTGGTAAAGTCTACTCCAGGGTGCTGGAAAGGAGGGTTCGGCCAATAGTCGAACCTCTGATTGAAGAGGAACAGTGCAGGTTCTGCCATGGCTGTGGAACATCGACCAGCATTTTACTCTCATAAGGGTAAAATGTGTAACGTGTTTTGAAAACGTGGAGAAGGTGTATGATCGGGTCCCCCAGGAGATGCTGTGGCAGATGCTGACAGAATATGGAGTGAGGGGTATCCTTCTCAGGGCCTTCCAATCTCTATACGCACAAAGTGAGAGCTGTGTTCAGGTCCTTGGCAGTAAGTCGAACTCGTTTCCAGTGGAGGTTGGCTCAGTTTTGTGGGCTGAGGGTCTCCTCACTGCTTTTTGCAGATGATTCTGTTGGCTTCATTGGCCCGTGACTTCCAGCACTCACTGGGTCAGTTCGCAGCTGAGCATGGAGCGGCTGGGATGAGGACCAGCACCTTTAAATCTGATGGTTCTCAGCAGGAAACCAATGGATTGTCTACTCCAGGTAGGGAATGCAGTCTTGCCCCAAGTGAAGGCGTTCAAGAACCTCGGGGTCTTGTTCACGAGTGAGGGGACAATGGAAATGGAGCATGAAATAGGCCGGAGAATCTGCGCAGCCAGGGGCGGTATTGCCTTCGCTCTACCGTCTTGTTATGACGAAAAGGGAGTTGAGCCAAAACAAGCTCTCAATCTATTGGTCAATCTTCGTTCCTACTCGCATCTAATGTCAGGAGTTCTGGGTGATTACTGAAAGAACTAGATTACAGATATAAGCAGTCGAAATGGGTTTCCTCAGGAGGAGATGCTGGTGTCTCCCTTAGAGATAGGGTGAGAAGCTTAATCATTCGTGAGGAATTCAGAGTAAAGCCACTACTGCTTCACGCTCAAAGGAGCCAGCTGAGGTGGTTCGGCCATCTTGTAAGGATGTCTCCTGGGTGCCTCCCTAGGGAGGTGTTCCAGGCACTTTCAGCTGGGAGGAGACCCCAGGGAAGACCCAGGACTCGGTGGAGGTATTATATCTTCACGCTGGCCTGGAAACACCTCGGGATGCACCAGTCAGAGGTGGTTAATGTGACCCGGGAAAGTGAAGTTTGGGGTCCCCTACTGGAGGTGTTGCCCCTGCGACCTGATCGTGGAAAAGATGTATTTATGTATGTATGCACAAGGGTGCTTCAATGTCTCTTGTGTGTTGTTTCAGCATTCTAATGAGCAAATTTCTTGGCAGTCTGTGGAGTTTATAGACATAGTATGCTGGATTTGAGTGGAGTTTGCCATGGTCTAAAAGCATCACTGTTCATGCGCAAGGACATCAACTCCACGCACCACCTTGCTGAGAGAGAGAGAGAGTGCAGACTTTTTCTTGAAGCGCTGCCCTTTCTCTACTTCAAAAGATATCCAGCTAATGAAGCTAATGAACTGAAATCGTGTAACCTGTTTTTCCAATTACCACATTACTTAATGTAAATACGTTATGCACGTACTGCATGTATATACATCAGATCAGATTATTACTGTTATCTGATTACTCCCAGTTATTGGATAATTCTAGTCATCCTCAGTGTTTCTTCTCAAATGTTTTTCATGCCTTGTGGCACTGAACCCCCCTCTCAAATCATGAGGTGCATAGCACAGAAAAATATAAGGTTCTCAGAAACTCAAAGTCTAAAATAAAGTGAAAGACACCGCCTTCCAAAACAAGAATGTCTTATCGTCAGGCTGTGATGATGAAGCTGTCTGAAATGACGGAATAGGTCAGATTAAGACTTTATATTTACTCTGTGTGTGATTGGTGTAAAATGCAACACTGGTGTAAAATATATTACCAAATAAACAATGATCTAACACAGCTTGGGACTCCGGCAAGGACGGACGCATTCCTTCCCTCTTCTCTCCTCCTTTCTGTTCTCTATCTCTGCTCTGACCTTCAAAGTCCCAGCTTCACCAGACTGTGAATTCTTCAAATTAAGGAATTGATCAGATGGTCTCTCAATGCTGTTGACACCATTTTTTTCCACAAGGAAATCAGGGCTTTGTGAACCCTGCGTGCCGATGGAACCTATCCAGCGGGCTATGCTCTCGACGCCTAAGAGAAATGAAGCGTGGTATACATGGCTTCATTCTCTGTGGAAGACGTTGAGGATTCATTTCTATTCGCTTTTATGGTGGGAGATTTGGCGCTAATTGGTTTGTGTGCTGCCCTGACCCTCAGGAATATTAGCAAGACGGCTGATTGTAGAATCTCATCACCTGATCTGTCCATCATGATTAATGAGTTGGGTAGTGTTGTGTAATCTCAGACTGCGTGAACTCTTGAACTCAAACGCAAAATGGATACCATCTTGGAGGATATCGCTGCATTGCAAAGGAATGTGCTGCTGAGGACCGGAGAATATTCTTCAGAAATTTGACTTGTAGATGGTCAGAGGTGCAGTAAATGGAATTCTGTATCTCTCCACCTAACATCAACATGGCAGCCTTATCGGCTCCTGAAGGCTCTACGGTCTTGGTGAAGGAATTCAGCTCCCCCTTCTCATCTGTCTACACCCCCCGCCTGCTGTTGCCTAGCAACGTCAGACTTTACAAACAGACAGAAACTGACAGCACACGGCACATGTCTCCCTCCCTCCATCCCTATTACCCCCCCCGTGTCTCTCCACTCATCCTCACCCTGACTTCCTCCCTGCCACCTCGAAGGCAGCGCGGTTTTTACTGCTGCAGCCTTCAACTCCCCAAGCTGGGCGGTGCTGGCCCCTCCTGCTGCAGCCTTCACCCACTTTGCCTCAATTCGGATGACAGACTGCTTCAAGTTTAGTGCACATAAACAGTGTCAAATGTATATGTGTTCTCTTTAATTCTGATGTGCCATTATTACGGTATAGTAATAATAATTGTGGATTAATTGCTGTATTTTGTCTGAGGTAATTGTAGTGTAAACATACAATAGTGTTCAGAATAATAGTAGTGCTATGTGACTAAAAAGATTAATCCAGGTTTTGAGTATATTTCTTATTGTTACATGGGAAACAAGGTACCTGTAGATTCAGTAGATTCTCACAAATCCAACAAGACCAAGCATTCATGATATGCACACTCTTAAGGCTATGAAATTGTGCTGTTAGTAAAAAAAGTAGAAAAGGAGGTGTTCACAATAATAGTAGTGTGGCATTCAGTCAGTGAGTTCGTCAATTTTGTGGAACAAACAGGTGTGAATCAGGTGTCCCCTATTTAAGGATGAAGCCAGCACCTGTTGAACATGCTTTTCTCTTTGAAAGCCTGAGGAAAATGGGACGTTCAAAGACATTGTTCAGAAGAACAGCGTAGTTTGATTAAAAAGTTGATTGGAGAGGGGAAAACTTATATGCAGGTGCAAAAAATTATAGGCTGTTCATCTACAATGATCTCCAATGCTTTAAAATGGACAAAAAAACCAGAGACACGTGGAAGAAAACAGAAAACAACCATCAAAATGGATAGAAGAATAACCAGAATGGCAAAGGCTCACCCATTGATCAGCTCCAGGATGATCAAAGACAGTCTGGAGTTACCTGTAAGTGCTGTGACAGTTAGAAGACGCCTGTGTGAAGCTAATTTATTTGCAAGAATCCCCTGCAAAGTCCCTCTGTTAAATAAAAGACATGCAGAAGAGGTTACAATATGCCAAAAAACACATCAACTGGCCTAAAGAGAAATGGAGGAATATTTTGTGGACTGATGAGAGTAAAATTGTTCTTTTTGGGTTCAAGGGCCGCAGACCGTTTGTGAGATGACCCTCAAACTCTGAATTCAAGCCACAGTTCACAGTGAAGACAGTGAAGCATGGTGGTGCAAGCATCATGATATGGGCATGTTTCTCCTACTATGGTGTTGGGCCTATATATCGCATACCAGGTATCATGGATCAGTTTGGATATGTCAAAATACTTGAAGAGGTTATGTTGCCTTATGCTGAAGAGGACATGCCCTTGAAATGGGTGTTTCAACAAGACGATGACCCCAAGCACATTGGTAAACGAGCAAAATCTGGGTTCCAAACCAACAAAATTAATGCCTCGCAGATGTGAAGAAATCATGAAAAACTGTGGTTATACAACTAAATATTAGTTTAGTGATTCACAGGATTGCTAATAAAGCAGTTTGAACATAATAGTTTTGAGTTTGTAGCATCAACAGCAGATGCTACTATTATTGTGAACACCCCCTTTTCTACTTTTGTTACTAATAGCCCAATTACATAGCCTTAAGAGTGTGCATATCATGAATGCTTGGTCTTGTTGGATTTGTGAGAATCTACTGAATCTACTGGTACCTTGTTTCCCATGTAACAATAAGAAATATACTCAAAACCTGGATTAATCTTTTTAGTCAACTAGCACTACTGTTATTCTGAACACTGCTGTAATTTCATTGTTGTTGCACTTGTGTAATGACAATGACAATAAATCTTCAAATGTGTTTTAGTGTGTGTAGTGGAGTGTTTTCGCATCTGTGGTTCGTGTGTGGTGTAGCTTTTTATTTATGTACTGCGTAAAAATAATCAGACATCTGGAACAGCGCGTCAAGTCTGAACCAGAGCATGATCAGTCTGATGATGAAGTGGACTTTATTTTTCTGGTATGGGCAAATGAGAGCAGGTGGATTCACCGATCTGTGCACACAGATTTGCACAGTGGATCAGACTGCACGCTTCTCGTTCCATCTTCTCCAGGACTCGTGCACTTCTGCTCCAGCACCAGCTGGGTGGAGACACACACTGCCCCAGCAGTCAGCAGACTCCAGGGTGGAGAACACAGGAGTTCAGGTAGAGACCCCCACCCCATAGTCAGAACACCCTTTTCTAGTGTTTTTTGTTTTTTTTTTGTTGTTTTTTTTGGCCACTAACACAGCCAGGACAGTCTGTACCAATACCAGTAAAAATGCTACAAAACAAGGAATTGGCTTCTGCATTGAACCGGAATTGTAAAAGCATTTCCTGCATTTTAATGTGAATTGTTGTATATAACTTAGTTTATGCTACATTTTTACATATACTTTTGAAGTTTATAATTTCTATTTACAGTTTTTTTCCACAATATTTAAGTTATGAAAATGGTTTGTTAAAATATTATTGGTTTTCACAGTAAAAAAAAAACTTTTTTCTGATTCAGATTTTATGTTTTGGGGTGAATATTGGGTCACTGTTTTAATGCAGTATGTCAGAATGACAGAAAAACTGTAAAGTCACACAGGTGAGGTTGTGCTGAAAAAAATGACTCCAAACAAGGCCAGGTAAACAGTTTTTTAATGTAAATTATGAAGGTAAAACCAAAAGTAGTCAAACACCCAAAAATAGCCAAGACTCCAGAGGGTTAAAAGGCTTTATTTTACTCAGTGTCCTACTTCTGCTGCCTGCTACAGAACACTGTATTGTCTTCTCCTTTTTCTGTGAGAGTGCAACAGCGCTACATACAGGTCTGCCGTATACAGTGTTTTTAGTGTCCCACAGTTGACATGGAGTGTTATTAACCGCATCTGGAACAATAATTTTAGGAACGTCTATTTTGGAGTGAAACCCAAAAGAAGAAATGTTAAAATACCATTTAGTTTGGAACTAACCAATTGGGAAAAAACTCTGGTTCAGAGCCCTGATTTTCTCAAGTATAAGTTGCACATGTCAAAAAAATTGGGGGTGGGGTGGACCACATATAAATTCCACCAGAGTTTAAGTCGTACCTTTTTCCTGTATTATCAGTTCTTTCATTTTGAATTTTTGTACATTGTTGTGGTGTACGTTTTATTATTTGCATTTATTGTTTTCTTGTTGGAGTTTATTTTGTTCAGTACTTTGATTTCTGGGAACGTCCTATATAAATAGTTATTGTTGTAATAATGTAGTAATAATGATGTCTATTATATTTAATAACGAATGCATGATTTTTCTGTATATAAGTCACACCGGAGTATAAGTCGCAGGACTCTTAACTCCCAAATCATACATTGCACATTCAGGTGCCTCATGTGGATGTATTCACTGTCTTGAGCTGAATCTCCTGGGTTAGGCCACACCCATTTGCACCTGTATAGTTTTTGCACAAATTCGAAAGATATGCAAAACTGACTTTTGGCCACACCCATTTCTTTCTTTCTTTTTGTAACGCAGTATTGCAACATATGTAAAACCTTCAAAATCTATCTCGCCTCAGTACATTGCTTTAATCAACATCTTTGCAAATGCTGTCTATGGTGTGTGTGTGTGTGTGTGTGTGTGTGTGTGTGTGTGTGTGTGTGTGTGTGTGTGTGTGTGTGTGTGTGTGTGTGTGTGTGTGTGTGTGTGTGTGTGTGGAGGATTCCTCTTTCTGTGGAGGTGTGAATGTGAGCGTGTGTGGTTCTGCCGTCCTCTCCTTCCAGTGTCTTGCGTGTGTGTGTTGTGAACTGTTGCGAGTCCCTGTCACCTGTCCGCCATGAATGTTTGTTCGTCCTTTTGTCTCGTCCTGCTGTTCTCGGGAAGGTGCAGTCGCCTTAGTTATTCCTGACAGCTGCATGTGGCATTTTGACAGTTCCTTGTGTGTTGAAGGCTCCGCTCCTCAGGCTCTGGTTGGGTACTTACTTTCTGTCTTTTATTTTTTTCATCCTGCGTTATAATATTTCTCTTCCTTACCATTTCACCGGTGTTTAAGGTTCTGTTAATATCTTAGAGTTCTTGTTGTTTGTCACTGTTTATTCTTGATGGTTGTTCACGTGTAGTTTCAGTGTATCACATTAGAGTCCCCCGTGCTGCCCCGCCCTCACGGGTCCTCACAGCTGTTCGCTATCAGCTGATGTGTATAATATTCACACAAGTTTCCGTCTTCTTTGCCGGTTGTTTTTGGTTGTTTGACACGCTGTCTTTTGTCTCTGCCAATCCTGTAAGTTTTGCCTTCCTTGCTGTATAGAGTTAGAGTTGTGACTTAATCACTTTGTTAATTTGTTCACTTTCTGTTGAAGCTTTTTTGATTATCTCATGGTTTTTTGTATTCACTTTGTCTGAGGTCTTTTTTGTATTTTTCCCATTGTTATTTGAGCACATTGTAGAAACTTTTTTTGGATTATCTCATGTTTTTGGTATTCACTTAGTCTGAAGTATTTTTGTATTTTTCCCCATCTTTGATTTGATTGCATTGTCTGTTGAAGCCTTTTTGATTTTTGCATATTGTTTGTGGGTTCATTTTTCTCACCACCTGTTTGGAGGATTTTTTGGGACTGTTCACATTGGGAGTTATTGTGTCACTGTGAAATTTTCTCTGAGTGGAATTGAACATTAAACACCCTTGTTTTGGCACCTTTCCCCTGTTTGTCTGGCTGTCTGCATCTTGAGGTCCAATCAAGTTCTTGTGGGGTTCTAACCATAACATGAATGTTCAAACAGTTAATCAAAATTCATACATTCCCACATTATTTTAATTTTTCTGTAATGTTCTTCAATAGGCTACCCCCATTTATATCATTTTAATTTTTATGAAAAATTGCAGCATATTTAATACCTACTTTTTCACCTTCTGCCTTGGTTATGACTCATCTACAACAAGAGTTGCACATACATTCGATGAACAGTCAAGGGCTTATGTTATTAAGATGAGCTTGATAGCTCAATGGCTGCAAGAGTTAAGGCCCTATCACACCTTGATGATTTAGCCAGCGTATGCCCACCGTATTAAAATTGCTAGGCATACGCGGGTGTACGTCTAATAAGTTATGGGTAAGTTTGTTATAAGTTCGGAGTGTGTTGAAGCACGCTGATATACGTTGTATAAGCTGTGCACCTCCAAAAAGTTTGGGCCTGCTTAAAATTTTCAGTGTATGCCAGCTTATGTCTAGGTGTTGTAGGTAAGCTATGCAATTGTTGACACACATTTCTTGTAATTTACTCATAAGTCGAAATACGCCCATTAATGCTGTCCATTGATTGGCTGGCAAATACATTTTTTAACCTACTTGCACTGGTGCTAGTAACAAAAAAATTACTTCCACCAAAAAAAAAGTTACTTGCACAACCAAAAGTCACTTTAGTCACTTTCACACCGGGCCCTCTTCGAGTTGCTTCTGAAATGGGATGATATTGTTTTTGGTATCTCTTCAAGAGACATTGAAACAAGAATTGTGCTGAACAATACCTTACTGTTAGCAAAATATTTTATGCATACATGTAAATGTAAGAAAGTAAGGCCCATTTTCACAGTTTTTAAAAAAACAAATGCAAGATAACTATGGTAAATCCCTGAAACAGATGATGTAAAAATGCACTATCTCTGATGGAAGCCATAGAAGATCTACAACTTTTTGCTGACCTCTAATGTTTGTGTGTGTGTGTGTGTGTGTGTGTGTGTGTGTGTGTGTGTGTGTGTGTGTGTGTGTGTGTGTGTGTGTGTGTGTGTGTGAAGGATGTATCCCCCCTTTTTTCTCTCTCTCTCTTTTTCTTCTTTTGTTAAGTTACCAGTGCCTTGTAAACTGCACTAGAATGTTTCAAATTGTTAAATGCCATGATGTTTTGTACATTTAATTCATAAAAAAAAAAAAGAGTTGCTTCTTCATGTGGCATCATGATGACGCAGGAATTTCTGCGTCAGGTGCTTGCAGCAGGGGGCAGAGAGGAGGTGAGGATGCAGCCTGCAGGTTCTCTGCACAGAGGAATCAGAGTGCACAGTTTGGCTGCAGCCAAAGATGACCGCGAGATGCGTGCGTGCGCGTGAACGAACCGTCCGTGAGTAAATGTGGAGATGTCTGGAGTTATACTTCATGTGGACATGTCCTGTCTCTGTCAATCAGTCTGTGAGCAGGACTTATGTCCTTTTTTAACACAGTGATGAGAGAGTTTGAGGGGAGAGTGAGGAACTAACAGCCTGCAGCCACACAGTTTTTTTTTTTTCACGTGCGCGTGAACGAATCGTTACAGCAGCATGTGTGAGAGTCAGAACGCAGGGAAGACGAAGACAACACACTGGAAATTGTTTTTGCTTTATTTATTCCTTTATTGGTTCATTCTACTGGTGCTTATAGTTGATAAAACTTAGATAAAGTTACTAGTGCAGTATAAAATTACGTGCACCACTCGAATTATACGTGCACAAACTAGCACATGCAGGTACTATTTCGAGCCCTGCACATGGAGTGAATATAAAGCCTTAATCTTACCAGTCCATTTCACTTGGATTCATCAACACAGCCTGACAAAAGCTTTAGCTTAAAAGCTTAAGCCAGTTGCTTTTTGTGACAGTCAAAGTTAAAGCATGTCCCTCTATGGTTTTCTGCTCCAGGTGTGTTTCTCAGCCTGAGGATGCCGGTGGACTGATCAGATAGGGGATTGATTTTTTTTTTTTTTTGGGAGGAGGACCGGTCAGACCGCACAGGGGGCTGATCAGACGTCGGCCAGTGCTTAAAAGTTTAAAGAGTCACAGTGCTTCATTCATTTACGGCAGCATTTAACATAGCCATCATTCGACTCATCAGCAGTCTGTAGGTGTTGAAATAAATCCCATGATCCACCAAGACAAAAATAAAGTTAAATTACTCAGTTTTGCCTCCATGTGGAGCAGAGACACCGCACAACAGTGTACATGCACTGGATGATATGCTCATCAATATTTAAGTGTTCCACCTGTCAAACAAAAGGGTTCTGCCAAGCCAGACTTAACCGTTTTGACCCGCACTACATCGTGCAGTACCGATCCGAACAACTCTGTGAAAACGGGACTGTCAGCATACATTGGCTAAATCGTCAAGGTGTGACAGCTGCATAAATTATTAGATGTACGCCAGTGTATTCCAGCATTTTTAATACGGTTGGCATACATAGGCTAAATCGTCAAGGTGTGACCGGGCCATAATACAAAAAAATCCACTACAGGTAGCAGTCAAAACAGGAAATCTTGCATATCTTCAACAAGTAAATCCAGTAAACATGAAACATGGGCCAATGATAGACAAATGAACTAAAAAATGTTGACCAAATTTGGTAGGAGTCTGTCACAAGTTGGTGCTACACATTGGAAGTAATAATCTGAAATTAGGTGCATCAAAAAAGCATGAAATTTATATTTCAACAACTTATCCATCAAAGACCAGCTAAGTTCAAAGAACAATTTTTTATGTTTTGATATGAATTAAATTGCAGTCAGACTGAGCAATGCGGATGCAATATTTGCTCTGAGTGCTTATGCAGAAATGTAGAGAAGGTCAGAAGGACTTGCTTGGTTTGTTTGTGGACTTAAAGAAAGCTAATGACAGAGTGCCAAGAGAGTGCCACATGGTATTGTATGAGGAAGTCTGCACTGGCAAAGAAGTATATGAGGGGGGTGCAGGATATATCCAAGGGCAGTCACCCGCCTGAGTCTGGTGTGCTTCAGGTTTCTTGCTGTAATAAAAAAAGACTGAGGAAGGGTTTTTTTTCTTTCTTTTTCTGAACACTATTGCCAATGTGGCCCTGTAATAGACTGGCGTCCTGTCCTGGGTGTACCCCGCCTCACGCTCTACGACTGCTGGGATAAGCTCCAGCCCCCTGCGACCCTTAATTGGACTAAGCGGTTGAAGATGTGTTTGTGGGTGAGTGAGTATTGGCAGTGTGCGTGTTCAAGGGATGGGTCATGTTAAACCTTATTCACATAAAGCACTTTGAAGTGACTAATGTTGTGATTAAAGACAATATTTCTCTTGATGTTGTTGGGATTTGTTAGAACACTTGCTTGAGCAGACACAGGTAAATTGGATTTTGAATATTGACGACTACTGATTGACATACTGCATTACACCATAATTGCCCCAATGCACAGCACCTCATTCATGTGGCTGGAGCAGTGGCTGTGATTCAATGGACATACTGAAAAAGTATGGACATTTTAGTTAAAGTTGGTCCTCATTAGTGTTGGGAATCATGCATAAAAAAGTAACTAGTTATAGTTACAAGTTACTTCTCCCAAAAAGTAACTCAGTTAGTAACTCAGTTACCAGAGTATAAAAGTAACTAGTTACCTGACAAAGTAACTATAACATTAAATTGTTGTTCTGGAACAAAAACAATAAGATTTTCTGCCATTATTGCATGTAAATAATGGAGTACATTCATTAATATGAAGAGAGAGACAAATAATATATGTAATGTAAACATACCAAAAGAAACTTCAGACTTTCCTTTATCATCAGAAAAAAAAAACGTTTGTTTGTACCTCTTTCCATTCTTTAGTAATTGTCTGCAGAATATGGGTGGGTATCACTAAAAATGCTGATTTCTGACAAAAAAACTGAGAAAATTGGCTTTTTGTGACAAGCAACATTTCAAGCAGAAAATGTCTTTGATTATAATTGTTTTTGCTTCAGTGACATCTCAAACATTATGAAAAGTGATCCTATTGTATAATGCACCAAAAAAAAAAAAAAAAAAACGTCAGGGGAGGGACTCCGTCTGTCTCTTCTCTCGGCGGCGCGTCTTTTCCCTCTGGCTCGCACGTATCAGACCTTTTTATTTTTTCACAAACCTGATAGATTTGAATCACGTGTGCTTGCACGAGCCAACCTTGAACCTTCGTGCGCATGCGTGAATTTTTTCACACCTGTCGATTGCGTCATTTGCTTGTAAGCAGCATTTGTGTGATGTGTGTGTCGTGTGCTCGGGGTTTCTCCATTCCAAGGAAAAAGACCGAACGACTGGAGTAGCGCGACTGCACCAAATCCCGCCAGAAACTGGGCAACAGCCAGGCGGAAACCACTCGGACTAGGAGCGGTACAACCGGTTTGAAGACGTCCGCACAATGGTAGAGAGCGTGCCGCAGCTGCCTCTGGAGCAGAAGCGCCTTTGTGTTGAAGCCTTACAGGACATGTTCTGACATGCCTAGCTCTTCCACAATTTCTCGGATAGTCACGACTGAAAAGCCACCGAAAACCATCTGAATAATCCGAATGGTTTCCACCCGGCTGCCGCCCAGTCCCCGGCAAAACTCGATGCAGTCGCACCGCTCCAGTCGCTCCGCCACCCTCCCTGAAATGAAAAAACGCAGCGTGCGTGACACACACACACACGCACAGAATGGGTTCCCTTGTGATTACAACTGTAATTTTTTTACACAAGCTAGATCAGCTGATTACCCTGCCCCCCCCATAAAAAAAAGGTAATTGACTCGATAACGCGTCTTTGGCGCTGAGCGTTACTATCGGAAAAGACGCGTTTAAGCGTCAGTGGCACTGAGTTAATGCTGATGAAACAGCTTCAAACTAACGCGCCACGTTACATTCTAAGTAACTATAACGGCGTTGTGAACACGACCTAAGTAATTAGTTAGATTATTCCGTTACTGATAAAGTAACGGCGTTAGTAACGCCGTTATATTTTAACGCCGTTAGTCCCAACACTGGTCCTCATAATGGTAAAGTTGGCATGACAGCGCCATCGTGCACATGGCTCTGTGGGTTCGGCCCACATCCGTACAGCTACATCATTATGAGTCACATGGGCCTCATGGGTCTGCATACGGGGCTTGGACCCTGTGTATACTTGTTGACAGGCCTATTTTTTTTGTTTGTTTGTTTTTTTGGCTGGATACCCTTCCTGGTGCAACATATTTGATAGATATGATGTTTAAAATGCTAAAACAAGCAAACAAATGGCCAAGTATCTCCCCTGAAAGATGTCACACTGGTATTAATTTCCTTCATGTACATCTTCATATGGTGTGCTACCATGATGCAAAGTTTTATTGAAATCCATATCGCAGATTTTAATGCAAGAAAACAGATGAAGGCACATGTATCACATGTATCACATGTGCCTTCATCTGTTTCCTCAAGCAATAAATATCACTTTTTTAAATACACACTGTCCATTTTTGTTACTTTTTATGATGATAGAACATTTGTGCAAGGTGTATTGCCATTAAATATTATTCTAACGTGATCATATGTTATCATATGCGTATTGTTATTATTGTTGTTATTATTATATTTTACTTTTACTTCTGTTTTGTTGTTTGGTTTTTAACTGGACCACAGTGGAAATAAGTCTTTTCACTTACTTGTGTCATCCATGTATTTTTAATGTATTTACAATTATATTATGTACTTACATTGAACTTACTAAATAAAATCACTCCCCACATTTATGCTTTTAATATAAAGACTAGTGTGTTGCCTGTGGGGATCCACGGGCTATCAGATGTTATGGACAGGAATGGCTGGACACACTTGCATGACTCAACCACAAAGCGCTGTAAAATAAAACGGTTTAATGAGGTACTTAGCTGGGGTCGGTACACGGTAAGGCAGTCCAAGAGAAGCAACAGTACAAAAATCATAAGGCAAGGGAGTGGTCAAACAGACACACAGGTGATCCGAAAACACGATGAGACTGGCAGGATGAGAAAATACAAGAACAGAGCTGTGGAGAAGGCACAAGGTGTATCAATCTGGCGAGGGACAAGTACAACAGGTGGAGCTTATATACACTCAGGTGATGAGCTACAGATTCAGAACAGGTGTGTGGAAAGCATCAGAACGGGGTGTGGCCAGACAGAGTGCAATAAGATACAGACAAGAGAGATAGGGACAGAGAAAGCCCAAGCAAGAAAGAGACCAAACAGAGTATAAACACATACAGAAAACAATCACATAAAATAATTAAAATCAAACACAAGCAAACCCAAATCTTGACACGGGTTCTAGATTGGGTAGCATTTATAAAATAGGTAGCTGACATTTTTCAAGGGTGGTAATAAATTAAGCAATGAGTTAGAATGGTGTGTGAGTCCAGAATATTGTTAGAACCTTAGACCTCAACAATTTTTAAAAGAGGAACTCAGCCCTTTTGTTTCCTGTTATTTAATTTTTAATTTTAATTTACTGTCTTACTGTATTTATTAATTGTTTAGGTTGTTGTTATCAAATACACACTATTGTTCACTCACTCACTCATCTTCAACCACTTATTCCAATTAAGGGTCGCGGGGGCCAGAGCCTATCCCAGCAGTCAAAGGGCGTGAGGCGGGGTACACCCTGGACAGGACACCAGTCTGTTGCAGGGCCACATACAGACAAATAAACACATTCACACCCGCACACACACCTACGGGCAATTTAAAGTTTCCAGTCCACCTAACCTGTGTGTCTTTGGATGTGGGAGGAAGCCGGAGCACCCAGATGGAACCTACGCAAACACAGGGAGAACAGATAAACTCCACACAGAAAGGCCACAGGTGGAAATCGAACCCATGACCTTCTTGCTGTGAGTCAGCAGTGCTAACCACTAAGCCACCGTGTTGCCTACACACTATTATTATTATTTTATTATTACTACTATTTTGCCATTTGTTTTTGAAATGAACCACAATGGAAATAAGTGTTTTCACTTTCTTGTATCATCCATGTATTTTTTACATATATACAGTTATATGCACTTACACTCACGCTTTTAATAGAAAGATGATTTACTGCCCCTTGCTGGAAAGGCATGCAAGCCAAAAATGTAATTAGCAACATTAGCTATTATTCATAGTTTCTCCAAAACCATTAGTCCTATCAGTGTTTTGGTACTGCTCATCCTTGACCCAAAATACATAAGCATGCCAAACAGCAAATGTCAGCTGTGCTCTGTTTGTCCCTGATCGAAGTTGCCCACTACACACAGCTGCTGTAAGCAGGTGGTTTTACTTTGGTTTTAATTTTTGTGTGATCTAATGGCGTATGGCCTCTACTGGTGGTCGGCTCTCACTGCGGTATTGTATCACTTCCTGTTGCGGAGCACAGCGGTGCTTTGCTGTATCTGTTAGCTGTTTAATCTGCGTCGTTAGATTGATCTAGATAACTAGATAACGATTTGTTTCACAGTGTAATCTTCACGTGCCTTAACTAAAGCACTCCCTCTGCTGAATCACCTCTAAATTATTTACACATTATTCACTTTGTGTGTTTTTAGGAATCCGCTAGCTTAGCGCAGCTACTAGCTCTTAGCCGGTATAGCATGGCGGCTTCTCCTGTCTCTTCCACACTTTTCTGCTCTGGGTGTGAAATGTTTAGTAATTCCTCGGCCTCCTTTAGCAGTAATGGTACTTGTAATAAGTGTAGCTTATTCGTAGCTTTGGAGGCCAGGCTGGGCGA
Organism: Thalassophryne amazonica; assembly: GCF_902500255.1. Lineage (NCBI taxonomy): Eukaryota > Metazoa > Chordata > Actinopteri > Batrachoidiformes > Batrachoididae > Thalassophryne > Thalassophryne amazonica. The sequence continues at coordinate 63,067,190 of NC_047117.1, forward strand.
ATTGGAGATTTGGCTCCGCACCTTGGAAAATCCTACGGCTAGCTAGGCCCCTGTAGTTGGTGTGGACCAAGGTAACTGTCCCCCAGCAGATCCCGAGCAGCCGGGAAAGCAGGCCGGCTGGGTGACTGTGAGGAGGAAGCGTAGTTCTAAACAGAAGCCCCCTGTACACCACCAACCCGTTCACATCTCTAACCGTTTTTCCCCACTCGGCGACACACCCGCCGAGGAACAAACTCTGGTTATTGGTGACTCTGTTTCAAGAAATGTGAAGTTAGCGACACCAGCAACCATAGTCAATTGTCTTCCGGGGGCCAGAGCAGGCGACATTGAAGGAAATTTGAATTTAATTCATTTGAAAGCTTGACTCTTAGTCTTGTCCATCCAAATTGGAACTCTCAAAAACCAGTTTTATTTGTTGTTATCTATCATCCACCTGGTCGTTACTGTGAGTTTCTCTGTGAATTTTCAGACCTTTTGTCTGACTTAGTGCTTAGCTCAGATAAGATAATTATAGTGGGCAGTTTTAACATCCACATAGATGCCGAGAATGACAGCCTCAACACTGCATTTAATCTATTATTAGACTCACTTGGCTTCGCTCAAAATGTAAATGAGTCCACCCACCACTTTAACCATACTTTAGATCTTGTTCTGACTTATGGTATGGAAATTGAAGACTTAACAGTATTCCCTGAAAACCCCCTTCTGTCTGATCATTTCTTAATAACATTTACATTTACTTTAATGGACTACCCAGCAGTGGGGAATAAGTTTCATTACAGTAGAAGTCTTTCGGAAAGCGCTGTAACTAGGTTTAAGGATATGATTCCTTCTTTGTTATGTTCTCCAATGCCATATACCAACACAGTGCAGAGTAGCTACCTAAACTCTGTGAGTGAGATAGATTATCTCGTCAATAGTATTACATCCTCATTGAGCACAACTTTGGATGCTGTAGCTCCTCTGAAAAAGAGAGCCTTAAATCAGAAGTGGCTGACTCCGTGGTATAACTCACAAACTCGCAGCTTAAAGCAGATAACCCATAAGTTGGAGAGGAAATGGCGTCTCACTAATTTAGAAGATCTTCACTTAGCCTGGAAAAAGAGTCTGTTGCTCTATAAAAAAGCCCTCCGTAAAGCTAGGACATCTTACTACTCATCACTAATTGAAGAAAATAAGAACAATCCCAGGTTTCTTTTCAGCACTGTAGCCAGGCTGACAAAGAGTCAGAGCTCTATTGAGCCGAGTATTCCTTTAACTTTAACTAGCAATGACTTCATGACTTTCTTTGCTAATAAAATTTTAACTATTAGAGAAAAAATTACTCATAACCATCCCAAAGACATATCGTTATCTGTGGCTGCTTTCAGTAATGCTGGTATTTGGTTAGACTCTTTCTCTCCAATTGTTCTGTCTGAGTTATTTTCATTAGTTACTTCCTCCAAACCATCAACATGTCTATTAGACCCCATTCCTACCAGGCTGCTCAAGGAAGCCCGACCATTAATTAATGCTTCGATCTTAAATATGATCAATCTATCTTTATTAGTTGGCTATGTACCACAGGCTTTTAAGGTGGCAGTAATTAAACCATTACTTAAAAAGCCATCACTTGACCCAGCTATCTTAGCTAATTATAGGCCAATCTCCAACCTTCCTTTTCTCTCAAAAATTCTTGAAAGGGTAGTTGTAAAACAGCTAACTGATCATCTGCAGAGGAATGGTCTATTTGAAGAGTTTCAGTCAGGTTTTAGAATTCATCATAGTACAGAAACAGCATTAGTGAAGGTTACAAATGATCTTCTTATGGCCTCAGACAGTGGACTCATCTCTGTGCTTGTCCTGTTAGACCTCAGTGCTGCGTTTGATACTGTTGACCATCAAATTTTATTACAGAGATTAGAGCATGCCATCAGTGTTAAAGGCACTGCGCTGCGGTGGTTTGAATCATATTTATCTAATAGATTACAATTTGTTCATGTAAATGGAGAGTCTTCTTCACAGACTAAGGTTAATTATGGAGTTCCACAAGTTTCTGTGCTAGGACCAATTTTATTCACTTTATACATGCTTCCCTTAGACAGTATTATTAGAAAGCATTGCTTAAATTTTCATTGTTACGCAGATGATACCCAGCTTTATCTATCCATGAAGCCAGAGGACACACACCAAGTGTTGTGAAGGTGTCGTAGCACGGACCCACAACAGGGGGCGCAAATGAACGGACAATGAGTAAGCCAAAAAGTAACAATTTAATGTTGTGATAATACACAACTAAATTCACAGAATTTGCACAGTCAATTAACACCAGGTGATGTGTGGGCAGGCTCGAAGATAGAAGACCCCCGATGAGAGAGAAGCCGCGTCCCACGCGGCTTCCACCACCAACGGCCTGAAGAACACCGGAGCCGCCATGTCCCGAGTCCCCAGGTGGCCTCTGTCTTCGGCTGTCGACCCTGGTACTGCTGGCAGAAAGCAGAGATAAGATGTATGAGTGTGAGTCCGCACACTCAGTAATCCACAGTCCAAACACAGTTAGGAGGGAGCACCTCCACCTCCAATCACACACACTCGTGCAGCTCCTGGTCAACCACTTATCTGGGTTGGGGTGTGAGGCGAAGCCGTCGCTGTCACACCAAACGCCAATCCTCCAGACAAGGCAACACTCCAGGAAAACGGCTGCAATAGAAGTTCAGGTTATTACACACAAAGTGTTAGTCAGCAGAGAAATTACCTTTCCAATGGTAGTCGATTTCTCGGCGAGGAGGTGGAGTTGCAGTCCGGCCTTTATGGTGATGATGATGAGTGACAGCTGGTGCGATGAGTGACAGCTGTCACGTCTTCTGGGTCTGGCCCCCTCTCGTGCTTGGAGCCCGCACTCCAAGCAGGGCGCCCTCTGGTGGTGGTGGGCCAGCAGTACCTCCTCTTCAGCGGCCCACATAACAACCAAGTAGTTAAACTGCAGGAATGTCTTACAGACATAAAGACATGGATGACCTCTAATTTCCTGCTTTTAAATTCAGATAAAACTGAAGTTATTGTACTTGGCCCCACAAATCTTAGAAACATGGTGTCTGACCAGATCCTTACTCTGGATGGCATTACCCTGACCTCTAGTAGTACTGTGAGAAATCTTGGAGTCATTTTTGATCAGGATATGTCCTTCAATGCGCATATTAAGCAAATATGTAGGACTGCTTTTTTGCATTTGCGCAATATCTCTAAAATTAAAAAGGTCTTGTCTCAGAGTGATGCTGAAAAACTAATTCATGCATTTATTTCCTCTAGGCTGGACTATTGTAATTCATTATTATCAGGTTGTCCTAAAAGTTCCCTGAAAAGCCTTCAGTTAATTCAAAATGCTGCAGCTAGACTACTGACGGGGACTAGAAGGAGAGAGCATATTTCACCCATATTGGCCTCTCTTCATTGGCTTCCTGTTAATTCTAGAATAGAATTTAAAATTCTTCTTCTTACTTATAAGGTTTTGAATAATCAGGTCCCATTTTATCTTAGGGACCTCATAGTACCATATCACCCCATTAGAGCGCTTCGTTCTCAGACTGCAGGCTTACTTGTAGTTCCTAGGGTTTGTAAGAGTAGAATGGGAGGCAGAGCCTTCAGCTTTCAGGCTCCTCTCCTGTGGAACCAGCTCCCCAGATTAGGGAGACAGACACCCTCTCTACTTTTAAGATTAGGCTTAAAACTTTCCTTTTTGCTAAAGCTTATAGTTAGGGCTGGATCAGGTGACCCTGAACCATCCCTTAGTTATGCTGCTATAGACTTAGACTGCTGGGGGGTTCCCATGATGCACTGAGTGTCTCTTTTTGCTCTGTATGCACCACTCTGCATTTAATCATTAGTGATTGATCTCTGCTCTCTTCCACAGCATGTCTTTTTCCTGATTCTCTCCCCTCAGCCCCAACCAGTCCCAGCAGAAGACTGTCCCTCCCTGAGCCTGGTTCTGCTGGAGGTTCCTTCCTGTTAAAAGGGAGTTTTTCCTTCCCACTGTCGCCAAGTGCTTGCTCACAGGGGGTCGTTTTGACCATTGGGGTTTTTCTGTAATTATTGTATGGCTTTTGCCTTACAATATAAAGCGCCTTGGGGCAACTGTTTGTTGTGATTTGGCGCTATATTAATAAATTTGATTTTGATTTGTGATCAAAGCTATACACATGCACACAGAGGACACTTGGCTGTTATAATATAGATGACTTACCGCCCATTGTTAGAATGCTGTGTGAGTCCAGACAGTAGTTTGCAACATCCATTGTTCAGAGTTGTTAGCTAATATCCACAGCTTCTCCAAAAATATTAGTCCTTATCAGCATTCCGTTTTCGCAGCATTCATCCTTGAGCCAAAATACATAAACGTACCAAACGGCAAATGTCACCTCTCCACAGTTTCTCTGTGATTGAAGTTGCAGGCACACACAGCTGCTGTAAGCAGGTGCTTTTAATTTGACAAGCAATCACTGTGACAGAAGACATTAAAAACACTACACATTTCACTCATGGTATCAACATGACACTTAACTCACTCGTGGTAACAGCAACATAACACTTAACTAAGCTGACTAAACCAGTTGAAGTACAAAAACACAATAAATCAATAACACTAACAACATTGTTATACTAACATGACCAACAATAACAGCATTTAAAATCAATCAATCAATCAATTTTTTTATATAGCGCCAAATCACAACAAACAGTTGCCCCAAGGCGCTTTATATTGTAAGGCAAGGCCATACAATAATTATGTAAAACCCCAACGGTCAAAACGACCCCCTGTGAGCAAGCACTTGGCTACAGTGGGAAGGAAAAACTCCCTTTAACAGGAAGAAACCTCCAGCAGAACCAGGCTCAGGGAGGGGCAGTCTTCTGCTGGGACTGGTTGGGGCTGAGGGAGAGAACCAGGAAAAAGACATGCTGTGGAGGGGAGCAGAGATCGATCACTAATGATTAAATGCAGAGTGGTGCATACAGAGCAAAAAGAGAAAGAAACAGTGCATCATGGGAACCCCCCAGCAGTCTACGTCTATAGCAGCATAACTAAGGGATGGTTCAGGGTCACCTGATCCAGCCCTAACTATAAGCTTTAGCAAAAAGGAAAGTTTTAAGCCTAATCTTAAAAGTAGAGAGGGTGTCAACCACAAAACCCAGAACTCCCATGGTGCATTGTAGCACAATGTCCATTGTTTGCTCGTTAAATAAAATTGCTAATATCTCCAAAAATATTTGTCCTATCAACTTTCACCATTTGCAGCATTCATCCTTGACCCAAAATGAAAAGCATACCAAATGGCAAAGGTCAGCTCTTCTCGATTTTTGCGTGATCAAAGCCATACACACGCATACACACACAGAGTCCATTTGGATATTATAATATAGACACTTATGGGGGAAAATGTCTTTACTCTTTTTGCCATTTCAAAGCAAGGGGATGCAAACTTTTCCCATCCAACTGTATACAGTATACCCACTGCCCACCAACATTTTATTTGCAGGAGATTTAAAAAAAACAAAAAGTCAGACCAAACTATGAATCAGAGAATTGCTATAACATTTAGATCTTATCCCAGCACCTTATCCTGCACACAGGACAAGTCTTCCATCTAGCATTTGGCTGGCAGGATTGTTCTTTTATTCCGTCTATTAACATTAGGATTCAACAAGCATATCTGCCTTGGACATTGTTCCTCACCCACCTCTGTGCATAATTAAATGGTGGTGTGCTTCACAATAGCCCACATGGATCCAGCACTGCAGGCTGACTCACATCCAACTTCTCCATCTTGTCACAGCAAGACTTACAGAATGAATAGAGTAACCACAGAGAAGGAGGATTTGCAAGGATTCTGTGTATCTGCATTGTTAGCCTATATTTCTTTTTGTGTGGAGCCACAGGATGACCAATTAGGATTTTGTCTGTTTCTACCCCTAATTACCTGGCACAACCTAAAGAAATCTAGCTTAATTGAATGTGTAGGTTGTGCTTAGTGACAATCATTGGGAATATGTCACAAGGCTTTCATGGTTTTCAGGCAATGTGACTTGCATTCATCTTTTGGGGAAGAGATGCAAAGTTATTTATACCTCCAGCAAGGGGAGAAATTGTGGGGGGGGGGGGGGGGGGGTGTCATAGAAATCACATTCGTTTCTGTGTTTAGGCACCTTGACAATTGCATGAATTTGATCCCCACACTGGTACGTATTCTGGCATGCCAATGAGTAAACCCTTCATAAACTATTGTAAACTGTGTGAATTTCTGCCACGCATTAATTTCATGTCATTTGTATGAACTAGTCTTGAACATTGTTTAGCCTATTCAAAACACTGCATGTCAATGCATATCATTGCACGCAGGGCATCTGAATGATTATGAATAGGGATGGTATTGATAAGATTTTACTGATATCAATGCCATTATCAATTCCGCTTATCGATCCGATTCCTTATCGATTCCCTTATCAATATCTCTTGTGAATTTTCTGTGTACTAAAAGTAGGGTTTTCAGGTTTTCTATGTCAACAACATTTTATTGAGTCTTAAAGTAAATAAATATGAAATTGGTCACTGGATCTTTGATTTCTGAACATAAATAAAATCTACATGGTGGATCCTTGATCTCTGGACATAAACAGAAATAAACAAAATCTGTAGTTTTTGTGAAAAGCATTTCCTTTCAGACATTAATGGCACAAAGGTAACGCCATACATAGCCTCTGAGCTGAGCTCAGCCGGCTGCGCTGCACGTCAACATCAATGTCATTCATAATGCAGGATGTCTCATTTTGGGAGGAAAAAAAAACATTTTGGTCGATTGTAGTTTATGGGTTGGTTTACAACGTTTGGAAAGAGGTGTAATTTGATTTAAAATGGCGATTTACTTTGAAGTTATTAATTCCGACCAGGCTCTAACTTGACATGGCAGAGAGCAGACCAGCATTTGGAGCTGTGCAAACGGAAAGGAGGCGATTCTCATTTCTTGTCCGCAACAAGACAAGAGTCCCAGTTAGTGACTTTACTCAGCACAAAAGTGACTCATGAGGTATATCTTCTATTATACATAGCAATTCTAAGGTAGAACTCAACTAGTGTATACTAAAGTATATCTAAATATCTAAAAAAGAAGAGTAGAGCCATGTAGGTGCCCTTGAGAACCAGGGATGGTAGGTTTAAAAGCTTTTTTATCCCATGGGAACTGTCCCTACCCACCTAAGCGGCTCAAGAATATGGACAGCATGTATATAAGTGATATTTACACAATGAGGGTAGTAAACAACATATACAAGAAATATAGTTACTACATAATATTATAGGAGTAAGCTACTAAAACCTAAATATTCATACAGGAGAAGATTGTAGTATATGTCTACCTAGTCTGTAGACTAATCATGTAGACATGATTGGCATCTCTAAATGTCTTTGAGAGGAGTAAAGAAGCGGACGTGCCGCTTCTGAAAAGCAGCAAAGCAGAGAACCAACGAAGCAGCAGATCGGTGCACTGATTCGTTGGTTCAAGGTTCAAATAGAGTCACGCTGCAGAAGCGGTTGATTACAGACCCACTGCAGGGTCTGCAATCAAAGTAGAGAAATGATCATTGTCCCAGCAAACACCCTCAAAAGCAACGGCCGCTCTGAAGGGCCGATAGGGGAATCGTTAAGCAAAAAGGCTATTGATGTCGGTGGATCAAATCATTTCTTAATGATTCTCGAAAAGAACCGGTTCTCCATACCCAACCCTAATTATGAAGAGATGTTACATCTATAATTAACATAACTTTACAGATACATATCTAACTCATAAGAAGGAATGAACATGCAACTGTTTTTACCAATCCATTACAATATATATACATATATTTTAAATAATTTCCTTTGAGACACAATTCTAAATGCGTTCTCCACCACAATGCACACAAGACAACCTGCAGCTGTAAATAATTTTTCTGTGATTCTGGAAGTGATGAGAGAATGGTTTCGTGAGGAGAGAATGGTTTCGTGATCAAATTTGTGCAAATGTCAAGGTGCCTTTTGTCTGAACCTGCTTACTGCAATTAAGGTTCGGAGGTTGGGGGGTGGTGGGGGTGGAGCATTTTACAGCACTCATAGAGCATGAGGCAGGGTACACCTTGGACAGGTCACCAGTCTGTCACAGGGCCACATATAGTCAAACAATCACATTCACACCCGCACACACACCGACTGTCAATTTAAAGTTGCCAATTCATCCTAACATGCAGGCCCCAGGTGGGAAGCGATCTCATGACCACCTTGCTCGGAGGCAACAGTGCTAACCAGGAGGCAGCGGTAGCTCTTCTTTGGTACTCTGATTTTAGTTGTCTTTGTGTTTCGGCTTTCTTGTATGAGAGCCTGACGCCATTTCTGTAGGCCTTCTCCTCAGCCTGGCAGAGCTGCCTCAGTTTCCCAAGGTTTATTCTTGCTGTAAGTGCAGAAAGTTTTGGTCCTCACAAAAACTGACGTAAGATGTCACAGTGTCACAAAGTCCATGAATGTCTGTGGATGCAGCTTTAAAGACGCTCCAATTTATGCAGTCAAAACAGGCCTGTAGCTCCTGCCTCGACTCATCCGTCCACTTCTTTACTGTCTTCACTACAGGCTTAGCAGATTTTAATTTCTGCCTGTAGGTAGGACTGAGGTGGATCACACAGTGATTGGAGAGCTACATGCAGACCTGCAGCCAGCCCAGAGTGCAGTATGGCGAGGAGCCAGGGGTTGTCTATGCCCATAAAAGTGCTAACCATGCTGGGGTTCTCTTTCTGTCTGGACTCATCCCTGGTTTGTTGTCTGAGCAGGAAAAATGGATACCATGTGTATTTATGCAGAAAGTATGACCTCATTGACAGGTAAAAAGGCTTTATCAGAACAGAGAGAGACTTTAGGCACATTTGGGGATGGGGATGGGGGGGGGGGTGTTACTATATGTTAAAGTGTTGTCTAAAGGGTCTTTAGCTGTTTTTAGTTTAACCACAGTGAGGACACTCACAGAGCGGCACAGAGTTGAAAGAAAAGAAAACTGCAGGTGTGCTGAGGTTAGCGCGCTTTGAGACACGGACAAAGGACGACAACTCTCTCTAGGCTCTGTGATCCTATGTTATATTTTATGTTTTTATGTCTTGGCCATTGTCTGATGTTTTGTGTGGTGTACTCTGCTTTTATGTTGTGAAGCGCCTTGTGGCTCTTGTCTGTGAAGGGTGCTATATAAATAAAATTTACTTACTTACTTACTTACTTACAACTGTTTTTTCAACTTGGAGCTGCTGCACAACACAACAGATGAACAGCTTGTAGCATCAAGTGGGTGAAGTGGGTGGTTTGGCCGTAACATCCAACCTCCCCTGGCTATGGTCCAGTTTTAATGCAGTGTGATCTACCCATAATATCTTTTGATGCATGGAGCACCCCTGATCTAAGACGTCCCTGTTGCAATATTGACGCTGAGTGAAACTCGTCTTATCTAATGTTGTATGCTAACAGAGTTAGCACTTTTAGCAGCTGTCGGTAGGTCTGCTTAATGCCGGATTACTGAGGAAATACGCGGCTCATAACTTTTATTGGTTTTAAACACCTGAAGTCAGGATAGCCTGTTAGCTGGTGCTTCAGAGTCAGAGGGAGGGGCGTGTTCAGGTGTTTTTTGTAACTCACGGATCCATCCACGCGCCACCTCTTTAAGCATTCATGAGTTCATTGTGAATTAGTGCGGGCTCTCAACATGGCGATGCCCAGATAAGGGGGCAATTTCAGCTGTTTCTGGTCTTTTTAGAGAACCAGTGGGTGACATCATGCAGGCTCTGTCCAGTATATATGCACACAATCTATGGAGAATACAAGGAGGAGCTGAGAAAGTAAAGTGACAGATGATTTTGAATGAGCAAAAAGAATGTTTGTATTGAAATGTGCTTGTTATATGGTTGTCAGCCAGTAATGAGGGCAGCTCCGTGTGCTGAAATAATGAGTTGACAACGAGTAAAAACCAGTCGTCGTGAAACCCTGAGAAACTTTTACAGTGCTTGCATATTATGTTTTTTACTGCGCATGACAATTCATGCTCACAAAGTAGAACTGCAGTAACATTCATGACAAGATGATTTAAAACGCTTCAAAACGCACCTGCATTGTTTTTGCATTTTGACTTTTAGTCCTCTAAATGTCTGTTTTTCCAGTCATACTGTATATTCATCATTGAAGTTTTCTGAAAAAATAGTGTTAAAATTTCATCTCATTCTCATGAACCCAGTATCGTGTCTCGTCTTGTGAGCTGAATGTATTGTCACACCCCTAGTCCTGGTGCTTCCCATATTACTGTATGGTTGTGAGACGTGGACAATGACCAGTGACCTATGTCTGGACATCTTTGGTACTAGTAGGTCTCTTTGGAGGATCTTTGGACACCACTGCAATCACTCTGTGTCAAATGAGCTTCAGGAAAGTCAGATGAAGTGTTTCGCCTGCATTTTGATGGAACATCAGCTATGACGTGGTGCGTTTCTTTATGCAGCTAGAGAAGTCCAAAGGAACACCCTCTTTCAACCTGGCTGAGGTAGATAGATGGTTACTTTTAAGGTGTGAGAACTAATCCAGATTAGGTGTCTGTCTGGGGTGGTTGCTGCCCATGACCTGGAGCAGTTGCATGGTTTAGTGGATGCAGCAACACCAGTACATACTTCCTAACTGACCTTTATTTTTAACAATTTCTCTTCAAATCACTTTGTCCTTGGCTGGCTATCAATCATTCCAACAGGTTTGGCCCAAAGCACTTCAAAACTCTTTATTTTATTCACACTTAAATGCATGAGACCAAAAGCAGTGCCCCCCCCCCCCCCCCCCCCCCCCCCCCCTGCTTGTGTTATGGGTGGAAAGATGTAAATCCTGTGAGCCATCACTCACTGGAATAATGTTAAGGTGTCAAAATACTATGGACCAGTCTGTCTGATGTGTGCAGAAGTGAAGATGGTTTTTTTTCTTTTACCTGGCCACCGTCTTTTCCACATGATTTATCAAGTGAATTACAGCAGATGGTTTGGTGTAAAAGCATCACACTAAAACACAAAGTTGTCCAAATGGCATGCCTTGACATGTCCTGAAGGATTTAATGAAGTGGATAGGGATCACTACAGAGTGAAACAAAAGCTGTGGATAACGTAACAGGGTGCAAGGGCAGGCAGAACACATAGGACTGTGAAGTCTTCACTTAAGCAAACTGTGAAAACTGAATCAATCAATCAGCTTTAATTTCTGTAGCCTTTTATGCAGCCCAAAAGGCAGCCAAAGTACTTTTGAGTAAAACTAAGAACAGACCACACAAGACCAATATACAATAACAAAATAAAATCAAAAAAGATAAATGTGTATACATAAAACAAGAATAACATGTCACAGCACTACTGAGTGTCAAAAGCTGTTTTCAAAAGAAAATCTTTAGTTTTAAAAAGAGCCAGATCAGTGATGGTGCATAAATGGGGGCGGGGGGCAGAGCTTGTTCAGAAATCTGGACCATCGACTGAGAAAGCCCAGTCACCCCAATGTTTCAAGTCTGATATGGGGACCTCCAACAGAACCCTGTTTTGGTCACGTAGCATCAATAACTCACTGAAATAGAGTGGTGCAAGACCTTTAAGAGCTTTAAAAACAAACATTAAAATTTCAAATCAATTTGACAGTGGATGGGAAGCCAGTGTAGAGAATCTAGGATAGGGGTAATCGTCTCATGTCTGAGGGTGTTAGTTAAAGGTGGACTACGGCATTTTGCACCAGCTGCAGGCGATTAATCACAGACTGAGAAACGGCAGTATAAAGTGCATTACAATCATCGAGTCTTGAGCTGATGAAAGTATGAATAGCTTTTTCAAGGTCCTAACAGTTAAGAAAAGGTTTGACTTTTGTTAAAAGATGCAATTTTAAAAAGCTATACTCGATGACTGTCAATTTGTCTGTCAAATTTAAAAATAATGTTACCCCAAGATTTTGACAGTAGTTTTAAAATCAGAGAGCACCACCCAATGCATTCAGTTTTTTCTTCATTTAAGTGCAAAAGGTTTGACAATAACCACTGTTTGATATCAGTGCAATCCATAACAGTTTGTTGTCCTTGTTGGACGTGTTGTCCACAAGTAAATATGTTTGAATGGCATCTGCATAGCAATAGAAAGATAGCTTATGTTTAGCAATAATTGACCCAAATGGTAGCATATAGAGTGAGAACAGTGTCGGACCAAGAACCAAGCCTTGTGGTATGCCGCAAGAGAGAGAAACACTAGAGGAGGACATATCACCAACCATGACAGAAAAATAGTCGGTCAGGTAAGATGAGAACCACTTAACCCTCTGGAGTACAAGATATAATTGGCCGTTTTTGAATACATTTGGTTTTACCTTTATAATTTATCTAAAAAACTGTTTACTTTGCCTTGTTTGGTATCATTTTTTCAGCAGAACCTCACCTCTGTGACTTTACAGTTTGTCTTTCATTCTGACATACTGCATTTACACAGTGAATCTAAATTCACACAAAAACATAAAATCCAAATAGAAAAAAGTTACATTTTCTTTTTACTGTGAAAACCACAAACGTGTTTAACAAACCATTTTTTAACTTAGAATGCAAATATAAATTGTACATTTCAAAAACATATGTACAAATGTAGGAAACAACAGTTATATACAACTATTTACATTAAAATGCAAAAAACAAAAATGCTTCAGGCATTGTTTTTGTACAACTATTTACATGCAATAAGCTGCCACACAAATTATATTTGTGCCACTCAGAAAAACAATTCCTGTACAAAACAAGACTTCTCTGACTTGTGTTGGACATGTCACAGACCTGACACTTCCTCCTGTTGTCCACTCGGAAGCAGTACGGGGCCCTTGGAGGCTTTTTTTTTTTTTTTTGTCTTCTCAATCTGAGTGACATCTCCACCCAGGTGGGGGGTGGGGGTCAATGCATGTTGACATTATGTGTTTACACCAATGAAAAAGGGGAAGACATTTTTTTCCACCAGCCAGAGATGTCAAAACAACCAAATGTTCATACACGTGTCAAGGGCAGCGCGCATGTGCAATTATTGTTCCTGTATTTATGACTGTATGACGCTGTCTTTTGTCCACAGAAAACGTTCCACCATCAGCCTTCTACAGACTTTACGGTGTCACGGACACCGGGGTTCCCTGTAGTGCTTAACATAGCTGTCAGTTTAGATGAGCTTATTCAGTAACTCAAAGGGCTGGGAGCTGGCCACGGCTGTCCTGTTAACAGTGGCCACTTGTCGTCACCTTCTGTCCGACTCTCCGATCACAGAAGTGGCTTCCTCAGCAACACTCACTGGCGTCCTGCATGTAGCAGCTTAGCTTAGTGCGGCGTGATGCCATGGCACAAACCACAAATGAGGCTGATTCCGTACTTTTGGGAGAGTGAACACGCTTCTCCTGGCCACATGAATGCAAAGGATAAAATCCGTGGTTAGATCCATGTTTTGATGACCATTCTCATGCTGTGCTTCACTGGTTCAGTCTGTCCCAGAGTCACAAAAAAACCTCTCACTTTCTTCCTCAAAATATTATCTGTGGAAATGCACCTAAAGGCAACACTAGTCATTATAGAGCATGTTTGAACCATTTTGACACATTCACAGTCAAAGTCCACAAAAAAAGCATTGATTTCACACTAAAAAATTACATTTTCCCCATGCATTTCAGTAGAGGCCCTCAATGGAGCATTACCCTACATCAGGACTATTCAACTATATTTTTCCGGGGGCCAAATTTGTCAGAATACTATGATCTGTGGGTCGGACATTCTTGTGACCTGTACTATTACTCTCGGATATACAACCCCTGGCAAAAATTATGGAATCACCGGCCTCGGAGGATGTTCATTCAGTTGTTTAATTTTGTAAAAAAAAAAAAAAAAAAGCAGATCACAGGCATGACACAAAACTAAAGTCATTTCAAATGGCAACTTTCTGGCTTTAAGAAACACTATAAGAAATCAGGAAAAAAAATTGTAGCAGTCAGTAATGATTACTTTTTTAGACCAAGCAGAGGGAAAAAAATATGGGCTCACTCAATTCTGAGGAATAAATTATGGAATCACCCTGTAAATTTTCATCCCCAAAACTAACACCTGCATCAAATCAGATCTGCTCGTTAGTCTGCATCTAAAAAGGAGTGATCACACCTTGGAGATCTGTTGCACCAAGTGGACTGACAGGAATCATGGCTCCAACACGAGAGATGTCAATTGAAACAAAGGAGAGGATTATCAAACTCTTAAAAGAGGGTAAATCATCATGCAATGTTGCAAAAGATGTTGGTTGTTCACAGTCAGCTGTGTCTAAACTCTGGACCAAATACAAACAACATGGGAAGGTTGTTAAAGGCAAACATACTGGTAGACCAAGGAAGACATCAAAGCATCAAGACAGAAAGCTTAAAGCAATATGTCTCAAAAATTGAAAATGCACAACAAAACAAATGAGGAACGAATGGGAGGAAACTGGAGTCAACGTCTGTGACCGAACTGTAAGAAACTGCCTAAAGGAAATGGGATTTACATACAGAAAAGCTAAATGTGTTGTGTGGGCCGCTGAAGAGGAGGTACTGCTGGCCCACCACCACCAGAGGGCACCCTGCCTGGAGTGTGGGCTCCAGGCACCAGAGGGCGCTGCCGCCTCACAGGAGCAGCCGGGGTGACAGCTGACACTCATCACCTGTGACAGCTGTCACCACTCATCTGATCTGCATCGGTATATCAGCAAGACGTCATCTCCACCTCTTTGCCGAGATATCGTTCTACCTGAAAGGTAATATCCTCAGCCTGACTGCTTGATAGAAAGCCCTTTTTGTGATTTTTGTGAGTGATAACAGACTTTTTCTCCAACGAGAGGTGGAGGTAGCTTCCCTGCCGTGCAGATTGCTGGGTGCAGACGCACCCACGTTTAATTGTGTTTTTGTTCCCCGCCAGCAGTACCAGGTCCGACACGCGGAGGCAGTGGCCACCTGGGAGTTCGGGACTTGGCGGCTCCAGTATTCCCGGGGTCTGGTGGCGGAGGAAATCGTGTGGTTCCGGTTCTGCTTTGGACAGGCGTCTCCTATCTTCGAGCCTGCCCACACGACACCTTGTAATTTGACCTCTGATCTATTGTGTAATCTGTTGTGTTTGTTGTGCACGTTCGCAACAGTAAAGTGTTGTTATTTGACCTATTCCATTGTCCGTTCATTTGCGCCCCCTGTTGTGGGTCCGTGTACTTACACTAGCCCAACAAAATGAAAGCCATCATTAACACCTAAACAGAAAAAAACAAGGTTACAATGGGCTAAGGAAAAGCAATCGTGGACTGTGGATGACTGGATGAAAGTCATATTCAGTGATGAATCTCGAATCTGCATTGGGCAAGGTGATGATGCTGGAACTTTTGTTTGGTGCCGTTCCAATGAGATTTATAAAGATGACTGCCTGAAGAGAACATGTAAATTTCCACAGTCATTGATGATATGGGGCTGCATGTCAGGTAAAGGCACTGGGGAGATGGCTGTCATGACATCATCAATAAATGCACAAGTTTACGTTGATATTTTGGACACTTTTCTTATCCCATCAATTGAAAGGATGTTTGGGGATGATGAAATCATTTCTCAAGATGATAATGCATCTTGCCATAGAGCAAAAACTGTGAAAACATTCCTTGCAAAAAGACACATAGGGTCAATGTCACGGCCTGCAAATAGTCCAGATCTTAATCCAATTGAAAATCTTTGGTGGAAGTTGAAGAAAATGGTCCATGACAAGGCTCCAACCTGCAAAGCTGATCTGGCAACAGCAATCAGAGAAAGTTGGAGCCAAATTGATGAAGAGTACTGTTTGTCACTCATTAAGTACATGCCTCAGAGACTGCAAGCTGTTATAAAAGCCAGAGGTGGTGCAACAAAATACTAGTGATGTGTTGGAGCGTTCTTTTGTTTTTCATGATTCCATCATTTTTTCCTCAGAATTGAGTGATTCCATATTTTTTTCCCTCTGCTTGGTCTAAAAAAGTAACCGTTACTGACTGCCACAATTTTTTTTCCTGACTTCTTATAGTGTTTCTTAAAGCCAGAAAGTTGCCATTTGAAATGACTTTAGTTTTGTGTCATGTCTGTGATCTGCTTTTTTCTACAAAATTGAACAACTGAATGAACATCCTCCGAGGCCGGTGATTCCATAATTATTTGCCAGGGGTTGTACAATTGAGACAAATGCTACTGCATTTCTTTTTCCATTTTTATTTAACAGAACATCAAAAGTATATACTAATGAAGTCACTGAGTGTGGGAAATTGCAGCAGCCTGTCATTAAGATCACATGTGAAAATGTCTATTTTTTTTATAAAGCAGTCAGCTTTTCAACCGCATCAGCCACTGTTTTATCCTCCTCTGAAGACTCAGATTAAGACCCTTCAAATATGCATGATATCACTTAAAAAGCACATTTCTGAGACAAATTTCTCATCCAGCATTTTTGTCAGAAATGTTTCAGCCTTCTTGTGCTTGCATTCACATAGAAGGGTGATCATTTCCTTCCTCAGTTCACAGACTCTCTGAAGTGCATTGCCTTGGCTTAACCACCTGATATTGTTGTGTAAAAGTAGGTCAGAGTGCTCAGCTGACATATCAGCAAGTAGTCTGCGAAACAACCTGTGTTGAAGACTGGATGTTGCTCTGATAAAGTTCACTGCAGCAATCACAGAATCTGTGGTACTTTTCAACTCACCACTAAACTGAGAGCAGAGGACACTCTGGTGAACGAGACAGTGGAGAGACTGTAGTTTTGGTGCAACACCAGACAGTTGTGCAGACAGTCCTTTGACCGTTCCTGTCATTGAGGGAGCTCCATCTGTAACCTGCAGGATAACACGCTCAAGGTCTAGTCCATTGTCTTTAAAAAAAGCAATAATCTTTTGGAAAATTATTTCCCCTGTTGTTTGTCCTTCCTGTGGAATGAGGCCCAACATATCCTAATTGGCAGTCACCGTTGAAAAACCACACATACAAACAAAGTTGTGCTGTATCGGAGCTGTCCATTGACTCATCCACAGCCAGCGACAGGAATTCAGCTTTCTTCAACTGACTTAGAAGAGTCTCGAAAACGTCTGTGGCTAAAATATCCAGTCGTCTTGCAGCTGTTATACCTGACAGAGGGATTGACTTGTTTGAAGACATTACCTGCTGTTTCAGCTTCATCCGCTACCACCTCGTCGACGGCAGCTAATATGCATTCTTTCACTGTTTCAGAGTCAGTGAATGGCATTTTCTTTTTCGCAAGAACCCACAACACGCAGGGATGCTGCTGTTGTCTTCTGTTGCAGAGTGCAGCTACGGGAGAAGATTGCAGTGCTTCGCTTGTAGTTCATATTAAGTCCTTTCATTTTTATTTGATGAGCATCAGAACCCGGTGGATATTCATTGACAAAACTGGAGTGAGTTGTAAAAGTGCCTCCATGCGATATATTCCTTATTCACCAAGCAACAGTCAGAACATAGCAGGCACATAGGATTTGGCATTTTCTTCATGCACATATTGTTGGGGAAAGTGTAATGCACAGACCCACAACAGGGGGCGTAAATGAACAGTCAATAGATAAACCAATAAATACAATTTATTGCAGCAAACGTGCACAACAGGTCGAATACTGCTTTTAGACAGTCAATCACAAAATACAACTGGTGATGTGTGGGCAGGCCCGAGGGTAGGAGACGCCTATCCAGAGAAGAGCCGGGGCCCACAAGGTTCCACCGCCAACGGAGACCTGAAGTATACCGAAGCCGCCAAGTCCTGAGTCCCCAGGTGGCCTCTGCTTCCAGCTGTCAGATCCGGCACTGCTGGCAGGAACAAAAACAGGTTAATGGTGGGTGTGTGGACACCCAGTAAACAGTCAGCAAAGAGTCACAATTCCTTCCTGAGGGAATAATCCACCACTCACAGAAACAGGAATGCTGAGAACATGCAGTACCAATAGTACACTTAAGGTTCAGGAAAGTGAGGAGCAGGAAACACCAACTCTCTCCAACCTCCACAAAACCCAGCTCCAAGCTGCGAGCGTACAAAGTTTACGACTGCAAACTCAGTAGTAAATAATGTGCAAACGGCACAGAAATGAGAGGTGAGAGGTTACCTCTGAGGTAAGCTGATATCTCGGCAGAGGTGTGGTGTCTCCTCCAGGCTTTTATGGTGCTGATGATGATGAATTGCTGACAGCTGTCAGACCTGGCTCCTGGGTGGCAACTGCGCCCTCTGGTGCCTGAAACCCGACAACAGGCATGGCGCCCTCTGGCGTTGGCCAGCAGTACCTCCTCTTCGGGCGGCCCACACAACAGGACCCCCAACCAGGCTTGTCGGGGTGTCGCTGGTAGAAATCGGCCAGGAGGGCCGGATTTTGGATGAAGCTCCTCTTCACCCAGGAGCGTTCTTCAGGTCCGTAACCCTCCCAGTCCACCGGATACTGGAGACCCCGACCCCTCTGGCGAACATCCAGGAGCCTGCGGACTGTCCACGCAGGCTCGCCGTTGATGATGTGGGCAGGACGCGGCGCTGGTCCGGGGGTGCAAAAGTCTGAGGTGTGATATGGTTTAATCCTGGAGACGTGAAAAACTGGATGGATCCGCAGTGAAGCTGGGAGTTTCAGCTTCACTGCGGCTGGACTGATGACTTTGGCGATCTTGCAAGGTCCAATATATCTGTCCATCAGTTTCTGTGACTCTGTATTGAGCAAAATGTTCCTGGTTGACAGCCAGACCTCCTGCCCAAGCTGGTATTCTGGGGCCGGGGCGCGTCGGCGGTCTGCATGGTTCTTCGCCCTCGTCTGGGCCTTCAGCAGGGCAGAGCGGGCTGTTCGCCACACCC
The DNA here is from genome assembly GCF_902500255.1 of Thalassophryne amazonica. Classification (NCBI taxonomy): domain Eukaryota; kingdom Metazoa; phylum Chordata; class Actinopteri; order Batrachoidiformes; family Batrachoididae; genus Thalassophryne; species Thalassophryne amazonica. Next base: position 63,086,098 of record NC_047117.1, read on the forward strand.
GACGGTACCTCCTGAGGTGGGCCTGGACTGAGGGAACCCCGACCTCTCCCTCCACAGCCGGAAACAATGGGGGCTGGTACCCCAAACACGCTTTGAACGGGGAGAGGCCGGTTGCAGACGAGACTTCGCTGTTATGAGCGTACTCGATCCAGGCCTGATGTTGACTCCAAGCCGTCGGATGCGCGGATGTCACACATCGTAAGGCCTGTTTTAACTCCTGGTTGGCCCGCTCTGCCTAACCATTGGTCTGAGCGTGGTACCCGGACGAAAGGCTCACGGTGGCCCCCAGTTCCCTACAGAAACTCCTCCAGACTTGCGAGGAGAACTGGGGACCACGATCCGAGACAATGTTCGTTGGGATACCATGCAGACGTACGACGTGGTGGACCAGGAGGTCTGCAGTCTCCTGGGCCTGGGCTTAGAACCATGACAGAAGTCCAATACTGCAGTCGTAGCATCTGGTGGGACGTACATACAGTTTGATGGTCCACCGCCGGGGTCCGGGTGATGCGTTAGGGCCTCCCTGACAATGTTCTCCACATCCCACGTCAATGTGGCGATGATAGTGGACTCCGGGATGATGTTTTCAGATAGATCCGACAGCTCCGTTTTGACTTCTTCTTCGTGTACCCGGGACAATGCATCTGACTGCTGGTTCTTGGTCCCGGGGCGATAGGTGATCCGGAAGTCAAAATGTCCAAAAAATAGAGACCAACGGGCTTGCCTGGGGTTCAGACGCTTAGCGGTCCGAATATACTCCAGGTTCCGATGGTCAGTGAAAACCGTAAATGGAACCACAGCTCCCTCCAACAAGTGTCTCCACTCAGGCACAGGGGTGGAGAACCTTATCGGACTCCCCGCTCTGGGACAGCACGGCTCCTATCCCTGAGTCAGAGGCATCTACTTCCACAACAAACTGGTGGCTGGGATCGGGCTGCACCAGAACTGGTGCAGTAGAAAACCGGCGTTTCAACTCCCTAAACGCGGCTTCGCACCGATCCACCCAGGTGAAGGGAACTTTTGGGGAGGTCAGGGCAGTAAGGGGACCAACAAGCTGACTGTAGCCCTTGATAAACCTTCGATAGAAATTAGCGAAGCCGAAGAACTGTTGCAGCTTCCTACGGCTTGCCGGTTGGGGCCAATCTCTCACTGCCGCTACCTTGGCCGTATCGGGTGCGACGGAGTTGGAGGAGATGATGAACCCCAGGAAGGACAAAGAAGTACGGTGGAACTCGCACTTCTCGCCCTTCACAAACAGCCGGTTCTCCAACAACCACTGCAGGACCTGACGTACATGCTTCACATGAGTCTCAGGATCCAGGGAGAAGATGAGGATATCGTCTAGGTATACGAAGACAAACCGGTGCAGGAAGTCCCGCAAGATGTCGTTTACCAATGCTTGGAACGTTGCGGGGGCGTTAGTGAGGCCGAACGGCATGACCAGGTACTCAAAGTGACCTAACGGGGTGTTAAATGCCGTCTTCCATTCGTCTCCCTTCCAAATCCGAACCAGGTGATACGCATTCCTAAGATCCAACTTTGTAAAGATTTTGGCTCCATGCAGGGGCGTGAACACTGAATCCAACAGGGGCAATGGGTATCGGTTGCGAACCGTAATCTCGTTCAGCCCTCTGTAATCAGTGCATGGACGGAGTCCGCTGTCCTTCTTGCCCACAAAAAAGAAACCCGCACCTAACGGGGAGGAAGAGTTCCGGATCAACCCGGCAGCTAAAGAGTCCCGGATGTAGGTCTCCATTGATTCACGCTCGGGGCGTGAGAGGTTGTACAGCTTGCTGGACGGATACTCAGTGCCCGAGATCAAATCAATGGCACAATCATACAGTCGGTGCGGGGGAAGCGTGAGTGCCAGATCTTTGCTGAAAACGTCAGCAAGATCGTGGTACTCAGCCGGTACCGCCGTGAGATTTGGTGGGACTCGATCCTCCTCTGTAGCAATCACACCGGGTGGAACCGAGGATCTTAAGCACTCCTGGTGCCAGGTTTCGCTCCATTGAGCCACAACCCCAGACGGCCAGTCGATCCGGGGATTGTACTTACTAATCCATGGATACCCCAAAATCACTCTGGACGTAGAAGGTGTTACAAAGAACACCATCTCCTCCCTGTGGTTTCCAGACACAACCAGTGTTAAGGGCTGTGTCTGGTGTGTTATTAGTGGAAGACGGGTGCCATCTAGTGCCCTTACCTTCACTGGAGAAGGAAGGGCCACTAGAGGGAGCTCCACTTCCTTAGCCCATCTGCTATCTAGCAGATTCCCTTCTGACCCCATGTCGATCAGTGCTGGGGCTTGAAGGGTTAAATCCCCACAAAGGATCACAACTGGGATTCGTGCAGATTTTTGTACATTACCCGCGTCTGTGTTATGGCCCACCCTTAGCCCAGTCTCTAAGGGCGAGCGTTGGTGTTTAACCACTTGGGGCATTGTTTCTGCAAATGCTCGTTAGAGCCGCAGAAAAAGCACTCTCCGCGGGCCAGCCTCCTCTGTCTGTTTTCTAATTTCATTTTGGCCCTGCTCATGTCCATAGCTTCATCAGCAGGGGGAGCTGTCGTCACACGGAGCACTCTGGCTCTGGAGCGTGGGGAAGGCGGGGCTTCTTCGGACCGGGAAGGGAGAGGGGCAGCGCGTGCCCAGCCACGTCCCTCGGCTCGCTCCCATCGACGTTCTTCTAACCGGTTGTCTAAACGTATAACCAAGTCAGTAAGCCCGTCTAAATCCCGCGGCTCGTCCCTACCCACCAGGTGCTCCTTCAGGACCGGAGACAGTCCTTTTAAGAAGGCGGCGCAGAGCGCTACCGCATTCCAGCCGGCCCTCACGGCCGCGACGCGGAAGTCGACTGCATACTCCGAAGCGCTCCGACGCCCCTGTCGAATGGACAGCAGCGTAGTGGAAGCAGATTCGCCTCAATTTGAGTGATCAAACACCTGTCTGAACTCCCTTAGGAACCCAGTATATGTTGTTAGGAGCCGTGAATTCTGCTCCCAAAGCGCCGTAGCCCAGGCACGTGCCTCACCTTGAAGCAAATTGACGACATAAGCCACCTTGCTGGAGTCTGACGCGTACATTACCGGGCGCTGTGCGAAGACGAGCGAGCACTGCATTAGGAAGTCCGCGCAGGTCTCTACACAGCCTCCGTACGGCTCCTGGGGACTTATGTATGCTTCAGGGGATGGCGGGGGGGGGGGGTCCGTTGAACGACCACTGGAGGGTCCCTGTTCAGCAACAGGTCGGCAGGAGGAGGAGCAGCAGCCGCGCCCTGTGTACGTGCTTCAACCTATGCGGTGAGAGCCTCCATCCTACGATTGAGTAGTACATTCTGCTCGGTTACCAAATCCAACCGAGCAGTGAAGGCGGCCAAGATTTGCTGCAACTCACCCATTATTCCTCCTGCAGAAGCCTGTGCACCTTGCGTCTCCATGGACTGTTCAACGGGTCAGGATCCATGACGTTGGCCGAGATATCCTGTTGAGGAAAGTCTAATGCACAGACCCACAACAGGGGGTATAAATGAACGGTCAATAGATAAACCAATAAATACAATTTATTGCGGCAAATGTGCACAACAGGTCGAATACTGCTTTTAGACAGTCAATCACAAAATACAACTGGTGACGTGTGGGCAGGCCCGAGGGTAGGAGACGCCTATCCAGAGAAGAGCCGGGGCCCACAAGGTTCCACCGCCAACGGAGACCTGCAGTATGCCGAAGCCGCCAAGTCCTGAGTCCCCAGGTGGCCTCTGCTTCCAGCTGTCAGATCCGGCACTGCTGGCAGGAACAAAAACAGGTTAATGGTGGGTGTGTGGACACCCAGTAAACAGTCAGCAAAGAGTCACAATTCCTTCCTGAGGGAATAATCCACCACTCCCAGAAACAGGAACGCTGAGAACGTGGAGCACCAATAGTTCACTTAAGGTTCAGGAAAGTGAGGAGCAGGAAACGCCAACTCCCTCCAACCTCCACAAAACTCAGCTCCAAGCTGCGAGCGTACAAAGGTTACGACTGCAAACTCAGTAGTAAATAATGTGCAAACGGCACAGAAACGGCTGAGAGGTTACCAGCAGTACCTCCTCTTCGGGCGGCCCACACAACACATATTTACCAGGCCAGTCATCATTAAATCTTCTATTTTCGTTGTCAACTTTACGTCTCTTCTCCTTTGAATGCGCCCTGTTTTCTTCTTCGTTTGAGTTTACTGGTGGTTTGCAAACCAATACGGTACATTACCGCCACCAACTGTTCAAGTGCCCGCAATGCCTTGTGATGTGGGGCTGTTTGGAAACAGTGCTGATGTGCCGTAAAGGATTCAACGCGCTGCAAAGCTCCACAGTGTCGTAAAATGCCGAAAATTGGCGAATGCACTTTGTATAGGCTTTTGATTGTGTATTTATTAATATTTATGGATAAATGGGCCACCAGTTGAATAGTCCTGCCCTACATGATGTCATCAGTTCAGTTTCTTTCATTGATATAGAGCCAAATCACAACAAATTTCTCTCAAGGCACTTCACACAAGTAAGGTCTAACCTCACCAGCCCCTAGAGCAAGCACACAGGTGACAGTGGTAAGGAAAAACTCCCTCTGATGATTTGAGGAAGAAGCCCAACACAACTGATAAAATGAATATACATGAAATTTTTGGCATTCATGCTGGTGCACAGGCTGGAAAAAGACACCACCCCCATCTCTGGATGGAGAAGCACCTCAAACAGAGAGAAGAAAACAGAATCAGGC